>NC_084985.1:3870545-3923848 GCF_963691925.1 Scomber scombrus
GACTTAGGTATTGTGGAGCTCTGAGCTAAATGCCAACGTCTAATGTTAACGTTCTGATGTTTAGCACGTTCACCATCTTGTTTCAGTGGTTGGCACGAAATACAGTGTACAGGATGACTGAAATGTCATTAGTTTAGCAGGTTTGGATGAGGTCAGGTATAGCTTTGTAAGAGCATGGAAACTGTACAGCTAGTGGCTGAATTAATGGTTTAGTGTCTGAGGTTTGTGTCTCATAATACTTGCACATACATAATTTCCTCAGATATTTAGATTTGTGTAAAAGCTGAGGGCCTCAGAGTCAAATGTCATGTCAAATTTGAAAATATGTAAAAGGCAGAAGAAAGTCTGCACACTGTAGCTCCCAGTGCAGATGTAGTTTTAATGGGATATCAAGGGTGACGATTCAAGCACAAAAGATGTAAAAAAATGTATAGACGCCATCTTAAATAGATAAAAGTCACCCTGGATATCCTATTAAAACTACATCTGCATTGGGAGCTACACAGTGTGAGGATATTTAGTTCTTTGGTCCAGCACCTGTTTTAAAGTTTTTTGTTCCGGACATGCGCATCAAATCAGAAAATATGGCACTTTTGCATGCTTGTCTCTTTAGCTGTATCTGTTTCCTCTTCAACTGTATCTGTCTCCTCCTCTTTGTTTCTCTTATCCCTCCCTGTACCTGTCTGTGTTTTCCCAAACAGACCAGATGCTCCACTCCTCTGCGGATGTCTGGCCTCACACCTACGTCTCACAGGGCCTGTACTGCCTGTCGTCCTCTGATGCCTGGGACCCGATCACTAGCCAGCCATCGGGCGTGGCCTCGCCTGCTGCAGGCTCCTATATCATGCCTACTGGTGAGGGATTAAATCTTGTCCTTTCTACTCTGTTGTAGCCTCATACACAGTCTAAAAGCTCTACACTGTGTCTGTGGGTCACTAGGTATTGTTGTGATACAATCCACTGCAAGTCGGAAGTTGATAGTTCCTTGTCAGTTTTCCCAGCTTCCAATCTAAATGCGTGCCAGTGTGTGTCTGTGGGTGAACTTGGGATAGAAGGATACTGCCCCGAGTTTTCCGACTTTAACGACCTTTTCATTGCACTTTTCCATGTTGGAGGTTGTTTTTTTCTGACTTCTGAGTACAACGGATTGCAGCATTATATGAGCGTTTCTTATTTGTTTTAGGTGGCAGCAGTGGAGCAGGGGGTACACCTGGTGAAGGCTTCGAGGGCACAGTAGGCGGATTTATTCAGCAGCATCATGCTCAACTCACTCTGCAGCAGCAGAACCAATTCCAACAGCTCCAACAGCTCCATCACTACCAGCAGCATCAGCTACTGCAGTACCAACAGCAGCAACAGGTCAGTAGTAACACTGCAGCAAATAATCACTGCAGTAACATTTCAGTAGTGTTGCTATGGAACTGAATAGGACTGTACGAACTCTCAAACAACACTATACATTTGTTCCTATATAACTAATTTGCATCAGCTAATGCATTGTGATAAAATAAATAACAGTGCTGCTCGGATTATGTTTTAATCTATGAAACAATGAAATATTCATGTTTAATGTATCAGCTAAATATTCATTACCAACACATTTTTAAATAGTCTTCCTCACTATATTGGCTCCTGGAAAACTAATGCTTAATAAGGTTTATCTGGTTGTGTTAAGATAACTCAAAGCACTTTCAGGGGTAAATATCTTGGTCTTGGTTTCATATTGAACAAGACAAAGAGTCTGCAACCATGCCTGTGCCTGAGGCTATTCTTAGGTATGGTGGAGCTCTGAGCTAAATGCCAACGTCTAAAAGGTAACAATGCTGTTGTTTAGCACATTCAACATCTGGGTTTAGCAGCTGTACAGGATGATTGAAATGTCATTAGTTTTGCAGGTTTTTGGCATAGACTGTATATAAGAAATGGACATAACATCTGTGACTTCACCCATTGGTTTGTGGACTGCTGCTCGGAAGCCAATAGTATCGGATCTGAGCAGCGTCATCTTGAAAATTTCCGGTGCATGCCGGGAAAAATAAAAACACGGATTCTACTTATATGGGCATCAGGAGGAGCATGAGGCGCCCTCCTGAACCTGTGAACCAATCAACCTGTCAATCACCACGTAGCCACGCCCTAATGCATACCCTGCTTTATCGTCACATATAAAATCAGGGAGGCCAAAATGTCCCAAATGAACATCATACTGCATTGAAGAAGGCTTTAAACTAGCGATTGAGACCATAAACACATTTTGAAAACGTTTACTGAGGTTAGAAATCAAGTGAGAAGTTGGTGAAT
This sequence comes from Scomber scombrus, assembly GCF_963691925.1. NCBI lineage: Eukaryota > Metazoa > Chordata > Actinopteri > Scombriformes > Scombridae > Scomber > Scomber scombrus. The sequence continues at coordinate 3,872,847 of NC_084985.1, forward strand.
TCTCCATTGACTTGTATAGAGACGGAAGTCCTTTTGACACCAAAACGGTCGCCCCCTGGTGGCCTTTTGATAGAATGCCGTTTTAAATTTCTTTCCGCGTTAGCATCATTTCAGAGGACCGGAACTCCCCGCCTGGTTTTTGGTTATTAAGCAAAGTATTGGGGAAATGTAGTTTTTGACCAGATATTAGTGTTATATGAAAAGTACAATCCATACAATAGTTGAGACATCAAACTCAAGACCACAAATGTAAACTTCATATTGGCACTAGATTAATAATCAAAGGCTTGGGAAAGACATTCAGTTTCTTGTCATAGAGGACTAAAAAGTCACAAAAAGTTCATTTTAAGGATGCTGCAGCCAGAGATATTTCTGGCATTTTCTCTTAAAAAATGACTCAAAACAAATTGTCACGCATCTCGGATGATTAAATCAGTTGGGACAATGAAATCAAAGCTGTTTACATGCCTCAAGTTTTACATGACAGCCTTCACTTTCTGTAAACTGTGTGGCTTTTATTGATGTAAATCTGCTGCTGACTGTTTCGCTCTCAGGCTGCTGAGAAGTTTTCTGTAAATGAAGTGAGTCACGATGAACTGCGACACCCGGAGACTTTTTCGGCTTCTGTCGTCGCTTGCATGCATCGGATCATCTCAGAGCTCATTAAGTAACTGAGGGTTATGAAATAATAACTTGAAAAGCTGATTGACTGTGTCTTAGAAAAGGTGTACTGATCCGAGACCGCGATGGAAATGAGCTTGTTAGCTTTGCTTTGTGTATTATATGGTTTCTAAAGTGAAAGAAACTATTGAATATATTACATTTATAATGAAACCTCTCAGTCAGTCAAAATGCATAAGAGACTGAGACATTTCCCAACTGTTCCCTGCAGCACCATCCCTGACTCATAATTTAAAGGGGAATTAAAAGTAGATGCAAAACCTTAGACGTGACTGGAAGGAACTGAAAAAGAAAAAAATGGCAGAAGTCTTTTCCTCCTACACAAGCCTCTGGCACTGACTGCTAAACACTGGAAAAATAACACTGCTTTTTCATTTGTTTTGGCATAACGAGGCTTTTAAACCTTCCCAGCTGAACATGTTGTGATTCAGAAGCTTATTATAGCACTCTTGTCCCTTACTGAACTGCTAAAACTGTCAGAAGCAGGGAAGGATGGGAGTGTTTTTAAATCTCTGGTGGGTGGTGATTCTTGAAAGTTTTAAAAGCAAGAAATGTCACCATTTGCTAAGTAACTGTGGAGAGAACTCAAGTCACTTCTATTGATCTCTCTTTCCAACTAAGTTTAACCCTCCTGTTGTCTTCATATCCACCTTGTAACTTCTGTCCTCCCGGGTCAAAACAGACTTCATAAAGCATATGGTATAAATTAACATCTGTTAGATTTGTCCGGTTTTTAGTCAACTTCATTCTAACTTATTACTACAGGTTTTACACCAGGCAGGGAGTTCCGGTCCTCTGAAATGATGCCAACGCGGAAGTAACTTAAAACTGCATTCTATCAAAAGGCCACCAGGGGGCGACCGTTTTGGTGTCAAAAGGACTTCCGTCTCTATACAAGTCAATGGAGAATTCACCAACTTCTCACTTGATTTCTAACCTCAGTAAACGTTTTCAAAATGTGTTTATGGTCTCAATCGCTAGTTTAAAGCCTTCTTCAATGCAGTATGATGTTCATTTGGGACATTTTGGCCTCCCTGATTTTATATGTGACGATAAAGCAGGGTATGCATTAGGGCGTGGCTACGTCGTGATTGACAGGTTGATTGGTTCACAGGTTCAGGAGGGCGCCTCATGCTCCTCCTGATGCCCATATAAGTAGAATCCCTGTTTTTATTTTTCCCAGCATGCACCTGAAATTTTCAAGATGGCGCTGCCCAGATCCGATACTATTGGCCCCCAATCAGCAGTCCACAAACCAATGGGTGACATCACAGATGTTACGTCAATTTCTTATATACAGTCTATGTTTTACACATACTTTTTTGGACATTTTGGTCAAAAGGTCTCATTTAAATTAAATTATACCTAATTTTTGAGTACTGAACTGACCTGAGGACAACAATAGGGTTAAACATCAGTGCCCACATTCAGTCGCTAATGTTAAAGACAATAAAAAACCAAGACAAAAATCTTGTAGTGGTGTAGATATGAACTGAGACCTACAATTTAAACAAGCTTACTATGGCCAAAAGATCCATATATACCACGAATTGAAGGTCTTATGTCTCAGCTTTTATCTTTAGCAGCCTTGTCTACTGCAATGAGGTCTTTGTAGATCAGTCGAAAGTAGATCGAAAGTTCTCAGATCTTTGTACGAGCTTTCTATGTGTCAAAGATCAAAGACTATTTCTGACAAAGCACTGAAAAGTTTTGGTCCGATATTAATACCATTATAAACTGTCCAGACCTCTCAGGTGATGTGGGACAGGTCTGCCTCTCGTCCTCAGGGTCTAAACATAACCTGAAAGAGCAGCCTTCAGTTTTCTTGGACCACTGATCTGGAAAAAAACTTCAGGAAAACTTGGAAATCTACTTTTTGAACTCTTGGTACTTTTATATCGAGGCTTAAATTGCCTTTTATGAAATTATATTAGGGATCATTTATTCATGAGTTTCACTTCACTATAACTACAGTTTAATGGTTTTTCTTCTTCCTTCTAATTTAATTTTTAATTCAGTTTTAATTTATGTTCTATTTTATTTTATTCTTTTTCAATCTTATCTTTATGTCTTTTTATATATTGCCTTGTAAATGGGTGCATTTATGAAGCACTTTAAGCCACCCAGCCCAGTGTTTCTTTAATATCTTGTCTTTTGTCTAATTTGACTTGTTGAAAGGTGCTATACAAATAACCTTGTCTTACTTTTCCTTCTCTTATTTCCTCTCTCTCTGACTACAGACTATGGAGCACAGGCCATATAGTGCCTCCCATTCCCTCCAAGCCACTCCAAACAGCACCATCCACAGCCTCGGTCCTCCCACCCACCCCCGGCTAGCCGACCTGTGGGTTGAGGCTCACCAGGTAGGCGCTCGTCTGGCTGAACCCAAATAATCAGATTATATACTTTGCGGAATAGATGATGGTTTAACACTCCTGTTGTCCTCGAGTTCAAGGAAGGAAGGGAGGAAGAAGGAAGGAAATGAGTAAGGAGGGAGGGAGGAAAGGAGGAAGGAAGGAAGGAAGGAAAGAAGGAAGGAAGGAAGGAAAGAAAGGAGTAAGGAGGGAGGGAGGAAAGAGGAAGGAAGGAAAGAAAGGAGGAAATGAGGAAGGACGGAAGGAAGGAATAAGGTGGGAGGGAGGGAGGAAGGAAAGGAGGAAGGAAGGAAGGAAAGGAGGAAAAGAGGAAGGAAGTAAGGAGAGAAGGAAGGACGGAAGGAAGGAAGGAAGGAAGGAAAGGAGGGAGGGAGGAAGGAAAGAAGGAAGGAAGGAAGGAAAGGAGGAAAAGAGGAAGGAAGTAAGGAGAGAAGGAAGGAAGGAAGGAAAGGAGTAAGAAGGGAGGGAGGGAGGGAGGGAGGGAGGAAAGAAGTATGGGAGGAGGAGGGAGCAAAGAAAGAGGGAAGGAGGGGAAGAACGAAGGAAAAATTAAAGAAAGAGAGAGGAAGAAAGGAAACAAGGCACAGTCTAAACAGACGGGGTCAATTTGACCCGGGAGGACAACAGGAGGGTTAATAATGTGACAGAACAGCTGTGAAAGTTTGCAAGGACACAGAGGGGTTGAATGACTTCAAATACAATCACGGATACTCCCTTCAGTCTTTGTTACAGATTGAATGAAACAACAGTCATCAAAACCATGACAGCATGTCTTATTATTCATTCAATGCTCTCGGGCTATTGTAGGAAGCTGTGTTTTATCTTGTTTCATCCCATCTCTCAGGCACTTGTCTTCAAAAGGTGAAAGAAGTGCCATAATCTCAGTCAAATCAAGAAGTTGTTAATAAATCAAGCAAAGGAAATACCCTGTTTCTCCATTTTTCATCATGTCTGACGTTTATCTCTGCTAATATTTTTTTTGTCTTTTTGATCTGGCTTTGTTTATATCAGCAGGCATATTTAGCACACATCTGTAGTGCAGTGAATGATGGGAAACACTGCCAGAGAAGTCAGTAAGGTAGGAGAGAGACTGGAAGTCTGCATGGAGCACTCCTAAAAGTCTGCATGGCAACCTGTAGCAGACTTGAATTAGCTTTTTGACAACAGCCACCCCTTAACTGCCTGGTTTTTTTAGAGTAGCATGTTTACAGCTCGGGGCATTTGGAAGTAACAGCTGTATCTGTTGTACCTACCTAAGTATCTGTATTTTCTCTCTGATGTCTCATGCACAGGCGAACCAAGCCGGGGGCGGGATAAGGAGATAATCTGCTTGTCCATCTTCTTTCCCCTTTTTTTGTCTTCTTTTTCTTTCTGTTGTCTGTTACAGGAACTGAAAGTGAAGGGTTGATATCAGATGTCAGACTTTAAAAAAAAAGAAATGTCAAAATGCCACAGTAACTAGTTGAATCCTTTTTTCCAGTTTAAAAAATCAAGGAAACAGAAGATGACAAGCAATTTAATCAGTGTACCTAACTGGTTGCAGGTGGAGCTCGCTGGGCAGCTGAGCGGACAGATGGCTGATATGGTCGGAGGATTGGTGGAGACTGTTGGGGAGGAGCCAGAACTAGAGTCTGAAGGCACCACTGAGCAGCACGAAGAGGAGGAAGAGTTGACGAAGGTGAGTCACTTCAATAACACACACTGCTCAAATGATTATGAATCACAGAGAGTATTTCCAAGGTTTCCTGCATCGGGAACAAACTCCAGCTGGATTGTTGTTTTGTTTCTGTTCCATTTATAATCTTGTCTTTAACCCTCCTGTTGTCCTCGAGTCAAGGAAGGAAGGGAGGAAGAAGGAATGAAAGGAGGGAGGGAGAAAGGAAGGAAGGGAGGAAGAAGTAAGAAAGGAGGGAGGAAGGAAGGGAGGAAGAAAGAAGGAAATGAGGGAGGAAGGAAAGGAGAACGAAAGAAGGAAATGAGGGAGGAAGGAATGGAGGAAGAATGAAAGAAAGAAAGGAGGGAGGAATGAAAGAATGAAGGAAGGAAGGAAGGGAGGCCGGAGGAAAGAAGGAAGGAAGGACGAAGGAAAGGAGGGAGGAAGAAGGAAAGGAGGGAGGGAGGAAGGTAGGAAGGAAGGGAGGAAGGAAAGAAGGAAGAGAGGACGGAGGAAAGAAGGAAGGAAGGAAGGGAGGAAGAAAGAAGGAACAGTCAAAAGAGATGGGGTCAATTTGACCCGGGGGGACAACAGGAGGATTAAAAACAACCTGTAACACTTAACATAATAATAAAGAAAGGTTAGAGCCTCACCTGTGATACAGCTCCTTTACTTTTCCAATTAGCGTCCTGAATGGTTCGTTAAACACATGATTTCTGGTCATCGCAGGTGGAGGAGGTAACATTAACCTTGGAGCCGGAGCCGTACTCTTTGACCCCGTCCCCGTTGAGGGAGGACGCCTCCTCGACCAGAGGTTCAAGCCCGGGACTGCCGATACAGATCGCCGAACCCGTCAAGGAGAGGAAACCCTTCGAGGTCACCCCCTGCGTCGTCCAGCTGCTGGACGAGAAGGACGAGGACCCGGAGAAGGGTTCCATTGTTGTCGTGGCGACCAATTGAGTCGTGTGGTGGTGGTGGGGTGGGTCAGAAATAAAGACTGACACCAAAACAGGAGATAAATATTCCAATAATCAATAAAAGCTATTATCCCAACCCCTTCCCCCCTTCCCAACTATTTACCCACTTTGAGTCGGAGGAACCGCTAGAAGACTTCATCGGATGGAAATGTGGGATGTAACGAACACAAATGTGATGCCAAGAAGCTCTTCATGAGATACTGTGAGAAATGTGGAATATTATGTGACACGTGACAAAGAACAAAATTCAAAGACAGCCGAGAGACTTGAATTCAGTGACTTCTGAAACAAGCTGTGTTGGTTAAGACGAATAAATAACATGTTTGGACCACTTGGACCAAAGAAACCTGAGAGCTGAGAACAGTGGACGGACGGATGGATGGATGTGAAACCGGAGGGGGAAAAAAATGAAGCAGGTTGGACACGAAAGAAGACGAAAAAAATAAAAAGGGGCCTAGTTTAAAATATCGAGTGCAATACAGTGAACATGGACACAACCAGATTTGGTTTAAACAGTATTTGCATATAACTCCAGAGCGTTTGTTTCAAGTTGCTTTGAGCATCACTCGTCAGTGGGTGTGATGTCAGACAAAACACGGTAGACCCAGAAAATGTTTGCAGGCACCCAGAGGTGTTTGATATGCTAATTAATGTACTTTTGACTGACAGCTCGTCCGGGGCCCCTCGTCGAGAAGGTAAACACTACGTGTCGGATACTGAGAGCGACTTGAGGCAGGCACTTATGAATCATTTGCAAAAACACTTAATCAGAACACAACCAAAAGAAAGTGCATGCTTTTTAACAGTGACCTAGCCCTAACAGTATAACACGGTATACAAAGTAATAATATATCAAATTGCTTTTTATAATAAAACAAACAAAAATCCAATAAAGTTATCTGTATTTGTATGAATGTAAAGACTGTATGTATGTTTGTATGAATGTAGCTTTGTGTGTAAAATATATATATTCTGGAAAAAGAGATTCTTTGTGGTGCTATTCTGTTCTGTTGTACATGGCTGAAGTCTTTATTTCTGTCTCTACCTTCTCATATACATGCCTAATACCAACTGTTAAAACTCTTAAAACATCGGGCAGGTTTTTATATGAGCAGGGAAAGAGGTTTTCCTTTGTGTCGTCCTCCCGGGTCAAATTGACCCCGTCTGTTTTGACTGTTCCTTCTTTCCTCCCTTCCTCTTTTCCTTTCTCTGTCCTTCTCTCTTTTCCTCCCTCCGTCCTACTTTCCCTCCTTCCTTATTTCCTCCGTCCTTCCTTTCTTCCTCCTTTCCTCCCTCCCTTCATTCCGTCTGTCCTTCCTCCCTCCTCTCTTTCTTTCCTTCCCTCATTCCTTCCTTCCTTAATTACTTCCTTCCTCCGTCCCTTCCTCCGTTCTTTCCTTTTCTCCCTCCCTCCCTCCTTCCTCCCTTCCTTTCCTTCCTTCTTCCTCCCTTCCTTCCTTGACTCGAGGACAACAGGAGGGTTAAAGGAAAGGCCTGTCTTAAAATATTGGGCAGGTTTCCATATGAGCAGTAAAAGAGGTTTTTTCCTCTCTGTAATCATTCCTCCTGTTCATACTGACTATTAAAACCTTCAAATGTGCTTTCAATGTAAAGTGATGGAGGACTAAATCCACAGTCCTTGTTATTTAAAAGTAGATGATCAGCTTCTATTGAGCTTCATCAGTGTGAGTTAGTCATATCAAGTGATATCTGACACATTTAGTCTTTTTAGCATCAGATTCCCTCTTAGTGTTTCCCTGTTGAGCTGTGGTGGAAGTATAGTAACAAAAAGAGGAACTTTGGCACTAAAAACACTGTAATGTTCACCATGAAATCAATCAAACTTTATTTATATAGCAGCTTTCATACAGCTTAAAGTAGTTCAAAGTGCTTTACAGTTGATTGACAAGCTGATAATAACGTTGAAACATATCTACTTGATTTGAACTTCATATTAGCTTTGATCCACATCCAGAAGGACGACTGTGGATTTTAATCCCCGATCATTTATATCGTAAGAGCATTATGAAGGGAACTTCTAATGGTCAGTATGAAAAGCCCTCAGTCATATAACGGGGAGAGACGTGATAATTATTCAAATGGGGATAAAATGGGTGAACAATTTCAATCTCTGCTGGAAGGCATTCATAGTGTCGTGATGCTTTATACATTTAAAAGTGGCTAAAATAGTTTTGTTAAGACTGAAAAATGAGCGCTTGAGCGAGGAGTTCAAACCCTGCCAAGTTTCTCACCTCGGCACACCTGTTCGGTCACTGCATAAAGTGGGTGTGAATGTCAGATTGTCAGTTTCAGAAAGTTGAGCCCTTTCAATTCAGACACTGGATAGGAGCTGGGTGAGGGGGTCTCAGACATTGTTCGACTATACAGTATACAGCATTTCGGATGGTGTAAACTGATGCCTTTTACCCTCCAACAGCACTTGTGAGGAAGTAAGGACTTATGGCGCTTTTCCACTACACAGTTCCCGCATGACTCAACTCGGTTTTTTTTTTGCGTTTCCATCAGGTATAGTACCTGGTACCTGGTACTTTTTTAGTACCTGCTCTGGTGAGGTTCCAAGCGAGCCGAGCCGATACTAAATGTGACGTCAACAGACTGCCGGCCACTGATTGGTCAGAAGAGTTGTCGCTGGACAAGTCATGAGCCGTCCCACACAAGAATCAAACCCGGCATTTTTAAATACCGGCAACAGCGTTACAGTCATACGGCTCAATTTTCTTGGTCTGTGTGAGACAGAAAGCCTCATACAGCAGCAAGTCATCGCCTCCATGTCCTCCATTGTTTATGTGTTTTGTGTCGCGTATAAAACGAAGTCACGGCGGTCCCACATTGACTAGGTAGTTTTTTGTGATGGAAAAGGTCTGTCCTGGAACCGTGTCGGATGGATGGAGGGAAGGGAATAGACAAAGAAGTTGGGTTACATATTCTATCCAGCTGGTACAAAATGACCATATTGATCATGTTTTTCTTCGTCTTGACCCCATTGTGTCGTACACCTAATTTCTGTCTTCCTTCTAGATGAGACTTTTGGATTGAGATCCTCATTTCCTCCCTTTTTGAAGGTCTAAAACCAGCCCTTACAACATGAGGAGTGTCATTTTTGTCACTTCCATTAACTTATATTAATTGGCTGAAGATAAATCCAATCACAGACAGAGCCCCTACATGCTTAACCTAAAATTAACCTAATGAACAGTCTTAATGGTAACAATTCAAAGGATTTAACTTTTGAGGACCTGCACTGTGTCCCCATTAAGTCTCTAAGTGAGCAGATAGTTGTGTATTCCCTCCTCCTAATCATTGCTGTATAAATTATTTGAAAGGGTCAATTCATCAAAATGATAAAAAACATGTTCCTACTCACCTTGGGAGTCTGCAGCCATATAAAGTAATGGTAATGGACTGTAGTTATATAGCACTTTTTCTAGTGTTTTGACCACTCAAAGTGCTTTTACACTACGAGTCACCTTCAGCCATTCACAGTCACATTCAGACACTGTTGTCGCAGCTATCAGGAGCAATTTGGGGCTCAGTATCTTGCCCAGCGACAGACCGACATGTGGACTGGAGCAGCCAGGAATCAAAACTACCAATCATCTGATTAGGTGACGACCTGGTCTACCTCCTGAGCCACAGCTGCCGCAGTGTGGATGGTTTTGAAATATCCATCTCTCTAAATTTTCTGAATTAAATTACATTTGAAAAAAGATATTTAAAACATTTACTGCAACATCTTTTTCCTCGAGTCAAGGAAGGAAGGGAGAAGAAGGAAGGAAAAGAGGGAGGAAGGAAGGATGGAAGAAAGGTAGAAGGAAGGAAAAGAGGGAGGAAGGAAGGAAGGGAGGAAGAAGGAAAGAAAAGAGGAAGGAAGGAAGAAGTAAGGAAAGGAGGGAGGAAGGAAGGGAGCCCTTCCTTCCTCTCTCCCTCCTTCTCTTTTTCTTTCCTCCCCCTACCTTCCTCCCTTCCTATCACCCTCCTTCCTTCCTTCCTCCCTCCTTTCCTTCCTTATTCCTCCCTTCCTTCATTCTTCCTGCCTTCCTCCCTCCTTTCCTTCCTTCTTCCTACCTTCCTTCCTTGACTCGAGGACAACAAGAGGGTTAAGGCTTCATCATTGACTGGAGGCACAGAAAAGCCCTTTCATGTAGAAGTGCAGGTATATTTTAGTTGGTGCTACTTCAAAATCATCAAAAAATGGTTAAATAAAGAGAGAATTACCACATAATAGAAGAAGTCCTTGAAAAGCAAACATGCTTTTGTGACTTTACGTGGATGTGAGCTCCACTTCACTCAATAATATGAAGCCGATAAATCTTGTTTGCTTTCATGTGGTTTTTATGAGATCAAATCATGAAGAATAGAAATGAGACTCAGGCATAAATAAAAAGTCTGTCACAACTGTGCAAGAGGAAGATAAAACAGCCTCTCTGTGACTCTGCTGCCGGAGAGGACGATTCACTCTTTACACTCCAGTGATCAAGACCCACGATGCCCCTCGATTGCTACGATAATCATCTGTCCTCCGTTCGTCCTCTTCTTGTTTCTCTGAGACAAAGAGTCAAAGCACACAAGCCGAAGCGTAGATCACATCTGCGGCGGCTCCACTGAGTTTTTAAAAAGAGTTGACACCAAACAAAATTGCGGCGAAGTGAAGTGAAAGTTGATGTGATATTTCTGTCCGGCTCACATATCTGAGGTGTCACTCACGACAGAGTTCAATAACTTTAAATTACTTCTGTCGAGTTCACGCAAAACAGTTAATAGAAAAGTTTTGTTCCAAATGAGATGGCCATCATGTTCAAATCCCACACGCAGCGGTCTGCAGAAGAGCACTGACTAAACGTCTAAAACTACTTTCATCTCAAAAGGACATAATGAGAAAAAAAGTGACACCAACTCTTACAAATAACATGAGATGAAAAAGCAATTAAAGGTAAAGAACCACAGGTAGCTTTTCACAATATCGCAATAATGTGAAAAATAAAGTTAAATTCAATGTGACAAGCATTTAAATGTGTTTCTGATGTGTTATAAATGATTAATTCATATTTTTGGCAACACAAGCAGCACAAATCTGAAGATGACAGTGTTTGTGTCTGAAATCTCTCCATTATTAATTGATTCATTACTCCATGCATAATACACAATAAACAGTTTAGGCAATAATGAGCAGCAAATTAAGATTTCAGACGCTAACTAATCATCGTCATTTTGTGTCATCATCATCATCAGCAGCTGTAGAGTCGCATGATGGTAATTTTCATATCTTTAAAATGTGGAGCATTGCATTGTTTTGTTTATGGTTCCATTGTGGAAGATTTGAGTTTATATATTTACACACTCAGCATTCAGACACTCAGATTAAAGGCAAAAGGTAAATGTAGTGCACTAATAGTGATTTCAGACACAGCCTTGGTTTGTTTGTTTGTGCAGTTCCTACTTTGACACAGACTAATTTATGTCAGGCGGGGAGTTCCAGTCCTCTGAAATGAGGCCAACGCGGAAGTAACTTAAAACTGCATTCTATCAAAAGGCCACCAGGGGGCGACCGTTTTGGTGTCAAAAGGACTTCCGTCTCTATACAAGTCAATGGAGAATTCACCAACTTCTCACTTGATTTCTAACCTCAGTAAACGTTTTCAAAATGTGTTTATGGTCTCAATCGCTAGTTTAAAGCCTTCTTCAATGCAGTATGATGTTCATTTGGGACATTTTGGCCTCCCTGGTTTTATATGTGACGATAAAGCAGGGTATGCATTAGGGCGTGGCTACGTCGTGATTGACAGGTTGATTGGTTCACAGGTTCAGGAGGGCGCCTCATGCTCCTCCTGATGCCCATATAAGTAGGATCCGTGTTTTTATTTTTCCCAGCATGCACCGGAAATTTTCAAGATGGCGCTGCTCAGATCCGAAACTATTGGCCTCCGAGCAGCAGTCCACAAACCAATGAGTGATGTCACGAATGTTACGTCCATTTATTATTACAGTCTATGATTTATCTCAACAACTCCTGAATGAATCAGGTCTAATTTTTTAAAGACTTTCATGATCCACAGACGATGAATTATACTGACTTTGGTGCAGAGGTGTTCAAACTATTCCATAAAGGCTTCATGTGGCTGCAGGTTTTCTTTCCAATCAAGCAGCAGCAGCACACCAGGCTGGACTTCTTTATTTAATCAACTGATCACAGCATTCAGACAGCTGATTGGTCGAATTGTGTCCTCTTGATTGGTTGGAACAAAAACCTGCAGGCACATAGTTTAGAAACTGCTCGAGTGCCACCAGCAGACTGAGGGTTTTAGTTCTGAGTGAAATGTCTCAACAACTATTAACCTTTGTGTCGTCCTCCCGGGTAAAATTGACCCCGTCTGTTTTCACTGTTCCTTCTTTCCTCCCTTCCTCCTTCTGTCTTTCGTTCCTTCCTCCCTTCCTTCTTTCCTTCCCCCATCCCCTTTTCTTCCTTCCTTCTGTCCTTCCTTCCTCCCTCCCTCCCTTCTTTCCCCACTCCCCACTTCCTTCTTCCCTCTGTCCTTCTTTCCTTCCTTCCTTCCTCCCTCCTTCTCTCTTTCTTTCCTTCCTCCCTTCCTTCTTTCCTCCCTCCCTCATTCTCTTTCTTTCCTCCCTCCTACCTTCCCCCCTTCCTTCTTCCCTGTCCTTCCTTTCTCCCTCCCTCCCTCCCACCTTCCTTCTTTCATCCATCATTCCTTCTTTCCTTCCTCCCTCCTTTCCTTCCTTCCTTGACTCGAGGACAACAGGAGGGTTAAATAGTTTGTCTTGACATTGTATGCAGATATCCGATGTACCAACATGTGTCTACATTACGATTGAGAGACTTCTTCTTTAGCGCCCCTACAATGTGAAATACTAAATCTCAACATAAAGGATGGATTGGCAGAAGCTTTCATGGCTCCCAGAGGATGACTCCTATTGTATTTGATGATCCCGAATTTTCTTCTAATAGTTTATTTCTAGTGAGGTCGACATTTGTTATTTTGAGTGAAATGTCTCGACAGCTATTGGATTGGACTGTCATGGACTCTGGTGCTAACATTAATTTCCACCTTCAGGATAAATCACGACAAATTTATTTAAACCTTTAATCCTTTCTGACATTATCAGGTTAAAATTTCAATTTGTCCGACACTTTTTTACGATCAAAAACCTGCAAAACGAATGACATTTCCATCATCCTCTGCTGTCGTCTGTTAGGCCGCATTAGCAAATGTCAGCATGCTAAACTAAGAAGAGATAGCATTTAGCTCCAAGCACCTGCAGCTAATCGAATTATAATCATATCACAGTTATCGTAATTATAACATTTCGACTTACAAGCTGTAATTTCCGATTGGAAAACTCTTGAAAGTCTTGACATTTCCGTCTTGACATTTCCCACTTGATGATGAGGAAGTAAATTTTGAGGAGTTTTTTTATAGCACATTTTATGCTGGGTGTACTTCCCTCAGCAATCAGGACTTCACTGATTGTTTGGGATTGTTCATGTAATCAGAGCAGGTGGGAATCTGTTGAAATTTTGCCTTCACCTCCTGTGACCTCATATGGGAACATTACATTTTGGGTAACTTAACTTAAAACTGCATTCTATCAAAAGGCCACCAGGGGGCGACCGTTTTGGTGTCAAAAGGACTTCCGTCTCTATACAAGTCAATGGAGAATTCACCAACTTCTCACTTGATTTCTAACCTCAGTAAACGTTTTCAAAATGTGTTTATGGTCTCAATCGCTAGTTTAAAGCCTTCTTCAATGCAGTATGATGTTCATTTGGGACATTTTGGCCTCCCTGATTTTATATGTGACGATAAAGCAGGGTATGCATTAGGGCGTGGCTACGTCGTGATTGACAGGTTGATTGGTTCACAGGTTCAGGAGGGCGCCTCTTGCTCCTCCTGATGCACATATGAGTAGAATCCGTGTTTTTATTTTTCCCAGCTTGCACCTGAAATTTTCAAGATGGCGCTGCCCAGATCCGAAACTATTAGCCTCCGAGCAGCAGTCCACAAACCAATGGGTGACGTCATGGATGTTACGTCCATTTCTTATAAACAGTCTATGGTTTGATGGTAGGCATCTTGGCTGAGTCAATCAACAGCTGATCCTCAGATAAAAGTGGAACAGGTACAAAATCGCATTAAATTTTATGGTTGAAACTTGTTTAATTATGCTTAATAATGTCTGTAGGTTTATATGAGGTACAAATGTGACTAATTTTAGCAATAACAACAAGATACGACATTGCTACTTGTTTAGTTCTTGGAGGACGTTGGGACTTTATTATCATGCAAAGGGAAGGTTTTATACACTGGTAGATTAATTGTGTTATACAGTAAAATAAAACCCATTCTCCCCATGTGAGGACATTATTTTAAAAAAAGGATTGCTCAAAAAGGATGCTTAGTTTTTGTACTTATCAGGTCCTACTAATCCCAAATATCTAGAAATTAAAAATGCATACCAAAAAAAAGTCTCAGGAGGTTAATATTGTTTTGTTTGAGTATACTGAGCAATGGGCTTCAGGTCTAACCTACAACTTGACAAATATCTACAGGAAAATGAATAAGAAAACATTTCCCCAATTATTTCTTACTATTTTTAGTTCTGTAATTTGTCAAGAAAAAAGATCAATATTTCTGGCGTACCTTGGCTGAGTTCTTGGTCCAGGTAGCTGAGTAAAGGAGAAACTTTGCTTATTAAATGTGCTGCTTCTGTTCTGTCTGCCTGTCTGGTCTGGTCTGGCCTTTACAACGAACCTCGCCTGGATGAATAAAGGCCACATTCAAAAAGATGAGGTCGAACCATTCAGACATGTCACTTAATAATACTTTATTTAGCTACATTGTTCACAGTTTTATAAATTTTTTTAGATAACATTTAAATCTACCAAAAGATTGAATAAATAAATACAATCAGCCACAGCCATCTGTACAGTGAACCCTCCCCCCCCCCTTAAGAAATAGACAAACACACACACATTTAACTTCACACAGACGTAAAAGAAAAAAATATTTTTTGTAACATCAGCAGATTTAAAGACTTTTCAAGGCAGCACCTGAGAAACTGAGTTCAGGAGATAAGAACAGTGTAAAAGAGAGAAAGAGGAGAGAGAAATGAGGTGACTAAATGAAATGGAAAAAGGAAGGTTCAACAACCTGGATCGACACTGAGCAGCTTCCATTAATGATCAAGATTCAATTTTGTGGATTTTAATGGAGAGAAAGCAGATTAATCAGGAATAAACGGCCTAAAACCAGGTGGGGAGTTCCGGTCCTCTGAAATGAGGCCAACGCGGAACTAACTTAAAACTGCATTCTATCAAAAGGCCACCAGGGGGCGACCGTTTTGGTGTCAAAAGGACTTCCGTCTCTATACAAGTCAATGGAGAATTCACCAACTTCTCACTTGATTTCTAACCTCAGTAAACGTTTTCAAAATGTGTTTATGGTCTCAATCGCTAGTTTAAAGCCTTCTTCAATGCAGTATGATGTTCATTTGGGACATTTTGGCCTCCCTGATTTTATATTTGACGATAAAGCAGGGTATGCATTAGGGCGTGGCTACGTGGTGATTGACAGGTTGATTGGTTCACAGGTTCAGGAGGACGCCTCATGCTCCTCCTGATGTCCATATAAGTAGAATCCGTGCTTTTATTTTTCCCAGCATGCACTTGAAATTTTCAAAATGGCGCTGCTCAGATCCGATACTATTGGCCACCGAGCAGCAGTCCACAAACCAATGGGTGATGTAATTTTGTAATATTTTTGGGGTTTAAAGTTTTGTTATGTGCCAGTTTTGATGAAAAAACACCAACATTTTAGCCTGTTTTAGCTCTTTTTTTGCCTCTAGCCAAAAAGAGTGGATGGTGTCAAAGCTCTCATCAAGCCCAGAAAATAAACCAAGTATAAAATAAGAGAAAAAAAAGGTGCAATAATGTTAAAATATAAGTCACAAGCATATATAAGTCTGAGGTTACCCAAAATACTTCCAACAAAAGTGCGTCACACATGAGCAGCTTCATGCTTCGTGATAATCAACATGACAGGTTTATGCTAAACATCAGTTGTGCTACTGAGGTCATTCATTAAGTTAATTAAAGCATTCATTACCATATATATCTGTCAACACGCATCTTCATCTTCATTTAACATATGTGTGTTATGTGGAGAAAAAAAAAAAAGAAAAAAAAAAAGGTCAGCTGCCATTTACTGATGTGAATATCATGTTATTGTCGCTGTTTTTGTTGTTATATATCATTTTTTTCATCATAAAACCCCAAAATTTTAATGCACTTGTACTTTTTTTGTTAGGACGATGAGGCATTATTGTTATGGGGCGAAAAAAAAATTAAAAAAAATATCTCCGCCATGTCTGCAGAGGAGTTTGGCTGTCGTCAGTCGCCTTTAGCTGCTCCATCTATCAACTTAACTGTGATGAGATGAGCTCTGAGGCTGCAAACCACAAGGTTGCTGCACAATTTGGAGGTTGTTTTGGGGGCTTTGGACAATCTTCCACAGTGGACTGAGCAGCTCCATTAAGTCTACTGTTATCCAGATGGACTTTTTAAAAAAAAAAAAGGGGAAAAAAGGAAAAATCAATAGCTTCTTCGCTCATCCGATAATGACCTTAATAATCAGGTAAGGCAGAGGTTCACTGAGTTCACTTACTAGTTCGTATTACTGCACACTTGGTTTCATTTTGGTTTAAAAAATAATGATTCAATATATTTTCTACAAAGCACTGAAACTTTAAGATGTGTCAAACTGACCCACATTTGGAAAAAAAACTGCTTTAAAACTACATTTATTGCACATTTATTGCTCGGTTTTAAAGTGGATTCTTCATTGTTTAAAAAAGTGTATTATGTTCAAGTTTTATTATTATTAAACTAGCAACATTTTGCAGTGGGGAACTTTTTGTTTGTGCACATTTCAACAGAAATCAGTCAAATCATCTCAATCGAGAGGTCAACCCAGATTAGCTGAACCTTAAAGACTGTATGTGTGAGAGAGGAAGAAGAGAGAGAGCGAGTGAGTGAGAGAGAAAGAATGAGGAGAAAATGAGGCAGGGCACGTATATACTGTATATATATATATATATATATAAAAAAAACCATAAACATATAGACTTTAATTAAGAAAGACAGATGAGTCGGGGCAGGTGGGCGGAGCAAAGGTAAAGGGTGCAGTCTTCATGCCAATTAATAGGGATGACAAGGACTGATCCAAGTCCTTTAATATTGCTCATCTGCTGCTACTTACATTCACATAGCTGCAAAATATATAGACTGTTGATCTAATCTATATCTGGCACATAGAAATAAATGACAGGTGCACATTTGTCACGAGCAACTTTAGCCAAATATTGAATTTCCTGGTCCGAAACTATTAACTTGATCAACTTCAATTATTGATACATGAAGGATGAAGGAGGCTCAATTTAAATTCAACCTAAACTGACTTGATGTGATCAGCTACAGTAGACAGATTCTGTGGTTACAGAGTGAGACATCTTCCCTTTTTAAAGGATCTTTGGCTGAGTACAGACATCGGCTTGCAGAGAGGAGAGCGCACAAACCCCGACAAACAGCCGGGTTTAAGTAAGGCGTCAAGTTATTCAGAGAGTTAACGTTAAGTAACAACAGCTGATATAATTTACAAGACAGTGATGTTGTCAAGCAGCGAACTCGACAGTCAGTACCGACTAAAAGTAAAAAGCTGCAATTTTGCTCTTTGTTATTAGAAAGAGAGAGTTACAATCTCTATAAATTTGCAGAATCAGAGTCACTTGCCCAATTTTTCCCAATCAAACTCCAATTTTCCCTCTCATGTACTTATGTAAGTCTGTCACGATAAACACTTTTGTTGGACAATATATTGTCTCAGAAATAATCACGATAAACGATATTATTGTGACTGATATAATTTAGAGAGAGTTATTTACCTTTAATTCTTCTGCAGTCTCCACTCAGGACGAACACAGTGAGGAATGGAGGACACTACTCACTTAGCCAATGTGACATGAATAGCCTCTTAGCTGCTAATGTGAAGTGTGGAAATACTGAGGTCAAAGGTCATGTCCATGTATCATATGATAAGTCCATATATATAGACATGATTGTGACAGACCTACATGTATGAGCTATTTTATTTTATTTGGGCTAATACTGATCCTTTAACCCTTTACATACTGTTCATATTCTGACTTATAATTAGTCTCAAGACCAATTCAAATTCATAAATTCTCCATCAGCCATTAATAAATGTTTGATTAATCTTATTGTGTATATATAATCCAGTATAAAAGCTTTATAGACTATGTTTGAATGCTGATTTTTAAGAAAGAAAGATGCATTTTATTTACATTTTTTGCAAACTGTGGGTCACATTAGGTAAAGTTTGGCTAAAATAAATGTGTATATGGTGTTTTTAAAGCTCTCAAATGAAAAAATGTGTCAAATTTGACCCTAAACAGTATGTAAGGGTTAAGATATTAGCTATTTAGCTCAGGACATCTATATAAGTTATACAAGAATCTTTGAAATGAGGAGCCAGAATCAGTAAGAGTGAGATTAACTTTCTTTGAGGAGGTGAAATTAGCGTCAAGCAAACACCTTGTTGGTTTTTTTTTAAATCTTTGCTCTACCTTGATAATGAGAGAAAAAGGGGAAGATGGGAACCATAGCAACAAGAACAAGAAGAAAAAGAAGAAGAAGAAACTCACACCATTAAAAAAAGTTTTCCAATATAAAAAAAAAAGAATCGTAACCATCACTCGTCTAACCTAAACCATTGGCTCATCGTCGCTGTCTTCGTCCTCCTCGAAGAGTCCCTGCATCGGCCTCAGGGAGGAGAGAGGGATGGCGGAAGTGGATGGAGAAGGAGGAGAAGGGGGAGAAGGAAGAGGAAGAGGAGGAGTAGAAGAAGAAGGGACTGGAGGAGGAGTGGAGGAAGGAGGGAGGTTGAGGTTGCTGTTGATGCTACTAGTTGAGCCACTACTGCTGCTGCTGCTACTGCTGCTTCCTCCCACCACCGTCGCCAGGCCCTCGATCCACACCGTCTCACTCTCGTGGTGGTGGTGGCTGTGGTGATGATGATGATGGTGGTGATGATGGTGGACGTCCGTGGTATCGGGGGAAGAGGGCGAGGGGGGTCGGGGAACCGCCACCGCCAGTGTAACCGCTGCGGCCGTGGAGAGAGGCGAGGTGGAGCTGGGCGATGACGGCGCGGAGGAAGAGGAAGGCTGAGCTTTGGAGACGGTGGAGTTGTGGGTGCTGATGTCACGGAAACTGGCGAGAGGAGGACGGAGACGCACGCCGGAGCGAGTGGAGCCCTCGATGGCCTTCTGGAGCTGGAGGAGGAAGGGAGGAAGGAAAGGGGGAGGATGAAGGGGAGAAAGAGGAAAAAAATGAAGGAGGAAGGGAGGAAGGAAGGAATTAGGATGATAAAGAGAGAAAGAGGAAGAATTGAAGGAGGAAAGGAGGATGAAAGAGAAAGAGGAAGAAAAGAAATGAAAGAGGAAGGGAGGAAGGAAAGGGGGATGATGAAAGAGAGAAACAGGATGAAATGAAATGAAGGAGGAAGGGAGGAAGGGGGATGAAAGAGAGAAAGAGGAAGAAATTAAATGAAGGAGGAGGAGAAAAAGGCAAAAGTAAATGTGTACAAGAGTTTAAAAAAAAAGATAAGATAAGATTGTAGAATTTGATGGAGGGATTGAAGGAATAAAGGAATGAAAGTAATGGAGCATCTTTTTATTACTATGGTCCTGAATAAAACCAAAGGGGCAACAGAGTGGGTAAATATTATTAAAAGCAAACTTTTAGACGTAACTTTTTAATTTGGCTTTCAACTGAATTTTATTTACTTATTAATTTAGTTTAGCTTGTTTTTAATACTCAGACTATTCTGTTTTTCTCTCTATTTTATTGTTTTATTCTTCATAACTCACCTTATATGTCTGTTTTGCATCATAACTTTGACTCTTTTACTCCTAACACTCACTTTATTCTACAGTAACTTCATTTTATTCTTTCCTTTTATATATTTTTTGATATTTTATTACCTTTTTATTTCATTATACTTATTTTTACATTTTTATCTTGTTTCCTCGTTGCAGATTTTTGATTCTTGTTTATTTATTTGCACTTTATGCTGAATCTCGATGTATGAAAAGTTTGATTGACACACGAGAGAAGACGGAGACAGTAACGAGTGAAGACACGAGGAATAAAGGCTAAAACGTACAGAGAGGATATTGATTATGTGGAAAAAACACTCATCCATAATTCATAAAAAAAAAAGCTTTAAGAGACTCCAGCTGGCTTTCCCTGAAAAGTTCAACCAGACGAGGAAAGACTTCTAAAAACTTTAATGTATTAAAAAGTGAAGAAAAAAAGGCTTTTTGTGGGATTAGATGGATTCATTAGAGAAGAGTTCAGTTTCTTACCTCTTTCAGTGCCACTACGCCCACCAGTTTGCCGATACTGGTCACATAAGCGTGACTGAGCCCCAGCAGAGAGAATAACGTGTGAGTCTGCAGAGAGAAGAGAAGAGAGGAGAGGAAAAGGTCAGGCTTTAAAATTACATACAAACTTTTACCTCTCATTCTGTCTACGACTTCAGACACTTCATAAAGGCTCTGTGTGTGTGTGTGTGTGTGTGTGTGTGTGTGTGTGTGTGTGTGTGTGTGTGTGTGTGTGTGTGTCAGCTCTGTCTAGACACAGTGTCACAGAGACAGAAAGATGAAAGCGATCTGACTCAGAGCTCCAGGTGAGCCACTGACAGAGAGAGAAAGTCATTGAGTGTGTTTTCTGTCCCGCTAAGGTCACATTTTGAAAGAGAGCTCTCTGTATGCATCGCCTCACACACATCTCGACCCTCTTTTATAATATTCTGGATGTTACCATGAGAGAGAGGAATGATTCTGATGATAGAAAAACAACAGTAAAAGGTAGGAAGAGTGAATATCTGTAAATCCTGGGTCATCTTCAGGTCTCTTATAATGAGGATGGGAGCGTTAAAGGATCAATTTAAGTCATAATTAAACTGGAAAAACTCATTATAGGAGAATAACTGCACAGCTGGACGGCAGCAGTAGACTGAAGGTAGAGATACGAGCTAGTGATTTATTAAAGTATGTGAAGAAGTAAGAGTTTATATCAGCTGTTTGTGGCTCAAACAGTGATTCTGTATAATGTAGTTGCAGCATTTGAATCATACAGTTTATTCAACCACAGGAAATAATAATACATTCTTGTCCATGAACATGAAAAAAGTGTATGAACCATGACTGTATATAAAATGGACGTAACATCCGTGACGTCACCCATTGGTTTGTGGACTGCTGCTCGGAGGCCAATAGTATCGGATCTGAGCAGCGCCATCTTGAAAATTTCAGGTGCATGCTGGGAAAAATAAAAACAGGGATTCTACTTATATGGGCATCAGGAGGAGCATGAGGCGCCCTCCTGAACCTGTGAACCAATCAACCTGTCAATCACGACGTAGCCACGCCCTAATGCATACCCTGCTTTATCGTCAAATATAAAATCAGGGAGGCCAAAATGTCACAAATGAACATCATACTGCATTGAAGAAGGCTTTAAACTAGCGATTGAGACCATAAACACATTTTGAAAACGTTTACTGAGGTTAGAAATCAAGTGAGAAGTTGGTGAATTCTCCATTGACTTGTATAGAGACGGAAGTCCTTTTGACACCAAAACGGTCGCCCCCTGGTGGCCTTTTGATAGAATGCAGTTTTAAGTTACTTCTGCGTTGGCATCATTTCAGAGGACCAGAACTCCCCTCCTGGTATGAACCTGGATTCAAGGATTTTTATGGTCATTCCAGCCACGTAGACACATGAAAGAGAAGGATATACCGTAGATAGTAGTCCTGGAGATAGTAGTAAAAATAAATAAATATATAGTAAAATAAAGAACATCTATACAATAGGCATAATGAGTAAATAAATAGATTAAATAATCTCCTATAATTAATCAGCCAACAGTAGAACAGAACCAGAGGATCTAAAAGTCCCTCTCATACATTCACTTTTCCATCATATCTGCATCGTTAACACATATTAGACCCAACAGCAACTGTAAGGCTGAATGAGTTGGAAAAAATATCCAATGGCAATTATTTTGACTGATATGGCAATTGTGATATAATTAGTGATTTTTAAGTAATATTTTCATTGGCATTGAAAAAACATGTTAAAATGATTATGGTGTGATTTTTGTGGGGACCATAATAATAATAATAATAATAATGATAATAATAATAATAATAATAATAATAATAATAATAATAATGATGATGATGATGATGATGATGATGATGATGATGATGATGATAATAATAATAATAATAATAATGATGATAATAATAATAATAATGATGATAATAATAATAATAATAATAATGATGATGATAATAATAATAATAATGATAATAATAATAATAATAATAATGATGTTGATAATAATAATAATAATAATGATGATAATAAAAAACTAATACATAAACAGTACACATAAAAACAAACAACAGTCAATCAAGCATAATAAAATCAGCAAAAACAGAGAATTAGAATATTAAGTAAAATAGATAAAATATTGAACTAGTGCAGAAACTTGACATGAATGTGATTTCATGGTCAGTGTGAGACTGAATATGACGAATATGTTGGAGTAGGTTTGTTTTAAGGCGGGATTTAAAGGTGAAGACAGAGTCTGAATCTATACCAAACAAAGATGAGGACCAGGACGTCTCTGCAGAACATTATTATTTAATTTTAAATGTTATTTTGACACATTTTGCCATCTTGCCATTTAATAATTTCGATGAATTGTTCAGCCTTGATTCAACAACGACAGAGTAAAACTACAACGTTTAGCCAGGTTGGGAGAAAATCTGTTTATTATTTAACTAATTTAATAATTGATTGATCATTTCGGTCACTTTTAAAGCTAAAAAAGCCTAAAATTGTTCAGTTTCAGCTCATTTTCTTGGTCATATATCACAGTAATACCAATATTTTTGAGTTTTGGACTGTTGCTGGTAAAAAAAACAAGAAATGTGGACTCTGGTAAATTAAGTTTTTCTAACAATAAACTTTAAAAAAAGAAAAAAAAAATCTATTATATAAGAACAAACAAGCACAACTTCCACTTATGAATCCTTGATATGACGATGATGTAACAAACCCCTCGACTCCACTGCTGTAAAAATGAAAAATCTGCTCTCAGTCACAAACCCTCGTTGTGTGTGTTTGTCTCCATTAAGTCTGACGACACACAGTGTGAATAAAGCCAAGTCTCCACTGAGTGTTTCTCCTGTGCCATTAACCCTGAAGTCAAGGTTATGTACATCCTCCGCTGAGTGAGACGTAAACACAAGTAAACAAACAAAAGACTCCAGGAATGCTCCGGGTGCTCAAACACTGCTTTTATGCTTTTCTGCTTGAATAACACCAACGAAGAAGAAAAAGAAAACATAAACTCTCCTCCGTGGTGAATTAAGACTTTGCATCCATCCAAATTACAATATAATGAATAATAATTATTATTATTTTAGTTCTCTAAGAATATTTTCATGCTTTCTGTGAATTAAGTGATTTTTTTGCAATAAGTGGTGAAATTAATAAGAAGAAGTGGCTCAAGCTAAGAGTCAGGGACTTTATATATGACTCTCTACTGCACTTAACGAGTGTTGAATTGTCGCTTAGCAACAGCAACAGCAACAGATGAGTGCTAATCACAAACACCTGCTGAAGAGGAAGCTGCAGTGCACGACGGGTTTTACAGAGAGGACTCATGTAAGTGATGTTTCTCTACTGAGAGTGGTGTAAACATTTCATGACATAAATCAATACTTCAGTGTCATATTCATATAAGTGAAACCATGGCGATTACATGACGTTCCCAAACAGATTAAACTGCTCTACAGACCTTCATATATCCTTCATGGTATTCTCTAGTTTGTTGGGAAATGATGATTTTAATAACAATTTCATTTGAATTACTGGAGATTTGATTGTGGCTTCATTTATAATGGAAAGTAAAGGTTCGGACTCTCGTAGTTTAATGGAATAATGCTCTTATGTGAGATGTCATATATCATATTGTTATTGTATCTGAAGCTCACAGAGATGTAATAATGTGCCAGTAAATGATGAAAGAGAAGGAGAGGGCTGTAGCTGGCATATATGGATTCAAACAATGCAAGAAGCGAAATATGTTTTTATTTGTTTTATGAGGGAAGAAAAGCATTTAAGTCATTCCTTAAGCCTCAGATCTGTAAATACTCGACCAATAACACTACAGATTGACAGAATAAGAATCACATTTCTTTCTTTCTGTGATTCTGAATTGATTCATCAATGCCAAAAATGGATTTTATTAAAAGTTGGTTTATAACCTTATGTTGACCAAAACAATGGGAACTCAAATTTAAAAGGTATTTGCACCCTGAGCTGCAAAAAAAGAAGAGCAAGAGTTTGGGCAAATTTGATTTAATGACTAAATAATTACCTTTGAAAGATAAACATGAAGTATATTATAATATATGATAATGTTGCTGTTACCCCGAAGCTAACATTAGCGGAGCAGCGATCTCCAGACTGAGACGCTAAATATGTTTTTATTTGTTTTATGAGGAGAAAAAAATGCATTAAACATGCATGACTCGAGGACAACAGGAGGGTTAATATGAACCCACCTTGTGTAACGATGTTCTCTCCACCAGCTGGAAAGGGGAAGGGTCTACTCGTATCTCATCGATTTCCATTGGCTTGTCCATCTCTTCCTCTTCCCACGCTTTGATCTGCGGCAGCAAATAAGAAGCAAGGTTATCACTGAGGTGGACGAGCTGGCGTTAGTTCAGAGTCTCTCGGGGGGGGGGGGGGAATAAATAAGAGATAAATAAATAGATAAATAAATAAATAAATAAATAACATGTCTCTCTTTGCATTTAAATGTACGAGTTCAACCGGAGGGGAAAGATTCATTTTAACACTGTGATTAAAACGTTATTCACCTGTAAATAAATCATCTAAACACTGGAGCTGCTTGTTTGGGTGAAAAGGGAAGATAAATGTGTGTGTGTGTGTGTGTGTGTGTGTGTGTGTGTGTGTGTGTGTGTGTGTGGCTGCTTAGCTAACATAAAGGAGTTTTGCAGCTGTGATAAAAACCTTGCAACCCCGTGTTGCGTCCTTGCCGTGTCACCGCTCTCCCCTCTGAGATTTAGGATGTCTGACACCTTTTTTTTCCTTTTTTTCTCTCTTTTTTTCCCCTCTTTTTTCCCCCCTCTCTCTATGGATTTCACCTACAAGCCTCGGCCTGCTGTGACAGCAGGGCAGCAGTCTTGTAGGATTTACAGGAGCGTTTTTTTGGGACGACGCCAACGAGAGTAAAAAGGAAACACAGAGGACAGAATAACGCTGGAGGGCACAATATTGTTTTTTTGTTAACACACACAAAAAAAAAGGGAAAAAAAGAAGGAAAAAAAAAAAAGACATCTCATTTAAAATTCTGGCTGTGTTCACACTGCAGTTAAAGAGACGTGCCCGATTCTGAATCTTCCTCCCCTGATATGTGACAGATCTAAAACACCCGTGACAGGCATGTAATGTGGATTTTTTATTTTTTTTTAAAGCTTATATTGAGATTCGGCAGCTTTGACTTCATGGGAAGGAAAAGCTTTCAGGATTCATTTGAGACTGTAGGACTGGTGATATGTTTCACTTCAGCTAACTAAAAGCAACTAAAGCTGTAATACTGCCAAAAGGTTTATTTTATTTTATTTATTTGGCAGGTAGAGTACACATCAATCATCAGTTTAGTTCACACACAGCAATGTAAATGTGTCAGAGTTAGTAAAGGTTAACAACTTAGCCGAGCATGATAAAAAAGAAGAGAGAAGAAAGATAAATAATAATATTAAAATAAACATTATATTATGAACTGTTAACCCTCCTGTTGTCCTCAGGTCACGGAAGGACAGGAGGAAGAGAGGAAGGAAGGAAAGGAGGAAGGGAGGAAAGAAGGAAGGAAGTAAGGGAGGAAAGAAGGAAGGAAAGAATGAGGAAGGAATGAGGAAGGGAGGGAGGAAGAAAGGAAGGAAAGGAGTAAGGGGGGAAAGAAGGAAGGAAGGAAGGAAGTAAAGAGATAAGGAAAGGAGGAAGGAAGGAAGGAAGGGAGGGAGGGAGAGAGAGAGGGAGGAAAGGAGTAATGAGGGAGGGCGGAAGGAAAAGAGGAAGGAAGTAAAGGAGTAAGTAGGGAAGAAGGAAGGAAGGAAGGAAAGTAGTAAGGAAGGAAGGAAGGAAGGAAAGGAGTAAGGGAGGAAAGAAGGAAGGGAGGAAAGAAGGAAGGAAGGAAGGAAGGAAGGAAGGAAGGAAGGAAAAGAGTAAGGGGGAGGGTGCAAGGAAAAGACGAAGGAAGTAAGGATAGAAGGAAAGGAGGAAGAAAGGAAGGGAGGGAGGGAGGGAGAGAGAGAGGAAGGGAGCAAAGAAAGAAGGAAGGAGGGGAAGAACGAAGGAAGAATTAGGGAAAGAAGGAAGGAAGGAAGGAAGGAAGGAAACATGCACTTATGCAACAAGTGAATAAAGGAAAGAGAAACCAGGTTATTTAGATGATGTGAAAATGCTTTTACATGTACTTTAGTGTGTGAGGGTCTCTGTCAAGCTTTTCCTCACAGTGTGTTACATAATGACACACAGGCATTGTTCAGCTCTCTCTGAACTACTCTCCCTGTCTGCACATGTACAAAAAAAAAAAAAAAGACAATTATGAAGTCAAAGATGCTTTTACATGTTCATCAAAAAATCAATGTTCTGCAGGAGGAATCATGACTGTGAAGAAATCAGCTGACAGTAATCAGCCGTTAAAGTGCATTTAAATGTGTTTTAACTACATATCAGATCATAATACTGACTGATAGAATAGAGTAGTTTCATTATTATTGTACAGCTATATATATAATGAAAGGTCTGCTGCACTGCCTTCACAGTGGAGGTCAAACAGAAAGAGATATAAAGAAGTAAAATTTAAGTTAAATATGCAGGTTTGTATCGCACATATATAATATTAAGTAATAAATAAGATTACTGCACTTCTATGGTGAGAGGTAAATGTGACAGTATTGCACAGGATGTATCTATGTATGTATGTAAGTTATATGTATGTGGGAACGTGCAATATGTGTATATTGAGGTAATAGGTAGCATTACATCAGTTATTATTGTGCAAATGTGCAACTTTACTTTTACTTTTACTTTCTTTGTTCCTTTTAACTATTGGCAGTGCTGTCTGAGCACTCAGAGTCCAAGACAAATTTCCCTTCAGGGACAATAAAGTATATATTGATTGATTGATTGATTGATTGATGTATCTATGGTGCTCTTACATTTAGGGCTCATCATGTCTGATTTTCAACTGCATTGTTTTAAATCATTTATTTAATTTTTATCTAATTTTTCAGTCTGTTTTAAAGAGTCTGTTCACCCAAATCTGCCAGTTTTAGCAGATAGGTTTGGGTTTTAAAATATCACAACATCTCCAAACTTCCAATAACGTTAATGTAAATTAATGAATCTTTATTATGCACAAACATTCCTGTCAAACATTTCTCTTAAGGACTATTTCTTTGGTGGAAATTACCTCCAGCTAACCCCAAATGACTTGGACTGATCTGATCACTATGCTGTAAATAATTAGAAACAACAAACATTTTGATCAAACCATGCATATCCAACGTTAGCGTACCTCTTCTGGTGTCATCGTGTCTGACATGGGAGGAGAACAAGGCTCCTGGAGAGGGAAAAAAAAAGAAAAAAGGGAAAAGACATATGAGATGAGACATGTTGGTGATTTATTTCTTTCACTTTTCTTCCTCTGAAACAGGCTGAATGTCGCCTCTAAATCAAGAATAAACCTCTGAATCTTACATGAGGGAAGTGAAGGTAAAGCACCTTGAAGTACAGTTCAGTGTGTTTTATATTGATTAATAAGCTGCATCAGGAAACTTCAAAATGCAGTTATACAAAAATAATAACTCAACATTGATGCTGTGTCTCAAATCTCTTCTTCTATACTTACAAGAACCTGGATGTTGAACTCAAAACTAGGGCCAGGCGATATGCACAGAATCACATATCATATTATTTTTGACCAAATACCTCGATATTGATATTTTGACAGTATTGTAGGAATGACTATCGGTGCTTTCACAAAATATTTACACTATGAGATTATTGATAAATAATCATCAGTAATGTGGATCTAATGACTAAGTGGATAAAGGCAGATAATAAAAAAGTCTGTTAAGCTCAGAAAATGACATTTTTACTGTGATGCAGCCTTTAAAAGAAGGAAAAGACTCTTATTAGACGATATCTATAAAATATTACAATATCAATATATCGATTTATTGCCCAGCCCCACTCAAAACGGTTGAGTGTGTAACTATGGACACTTCTCGCCTTCAATGGTCGCCATCTTGGCTCTGTAGCAGAAGGGGAGGGGCCACTTTTAAAACAGGAAATTGAAGCCGAGGATGTTTTTTTTTAGCACTAAGCACCACTATACTGTTGTCAGATATAAGCCATCAGTAGGTTTATTGGGTTGATAGAAGTATGTGATTTGAGATACAGCATTACTTTTGAATTTCCACCATCTATATAAGAAAATGCATGAAATATAACTTTAAATATGAATATAAAAAAGTGAGTCTACAGAGATCATCTTCTATAATCAGCTTACTGTCATTCAGTTTCTTCTGTAAATCTTTACAGGAGTAAACTGGACGCAGCAGCTGAAACTGAGTCCTATACTTTTTTTTTTTTTTAATAATTATTTTTATTTGCTTTTTTTTCGATCATTTTTCACATTCAATGAAAACAAAACAAAACAAGGAAATAGCATGTCTACCCCAAAATTCCCTGTCTCTCCACCTCCCCACAGTGCACACATACCCTCCCATACATTCCCACGACTCATTCTCCCCACACATAACACTTAACATGAATTACACACCACAACATTGTCTTTCAACCAAGTTTTATAACTCCACATCCACCATTCCCACTAACACGTTAACATTTACTTCCACACTTCCATATATGGGTCAATGACGTATAAGGATTTTCAACAACTCAATTGTAGAATAATAATAAAAACAAGCATATCTAATGCAGTAGTTCAAACATTCAGAATGTTGTGTACCTGAAAATTCATATTATAAATTTGAAATTAAGTGATTTTAGTGGGTTTTTCAAGATTAATTGGCACTGGCCTTTAAAAAAAGTCATGTGGTGCGACCATGATTCATCTTGAAATAAATTAATTTACTTAACACGCTTCACATCTTTTTTTTTTCAAGTTTTCAGTAATATAAAGTGTTTGGAAACAAAGTATTTGCATTTTTTAAATTTTTTTTGTAAATGATGATTTTTTATTTATATAAGATATTTCAAGATGAATCATGGTCGCACCACATGACTTTTTTTTAAGGCCAGTGCCAATTAATCTTGAAATATCTTATATAAATAAAAGACCATCATTTACAAAAAAAATTTAAAAAATGCAAAAATACTTTGTTTCCAAACACTTTATATTACTGAAAACTTGTAAAAAAAAAGAAAAGATGTGAAGCGTGTTAAGTAAATTAATTTATTTCAAGATGAATCGTGGTCGCACCACATGACTCTTTTTAAGGCCAGTGCCAATTAATCTTGAAAACCCCCCCACTAAAATCACTTAATTTCACATTTATAATATGAATTATCAGGTACACAACATTGTGAATGTTTGAACTACTGCATTAGATATGCTTGTTTTTTATTATTCTAAAATTGAGTTGTTCTAAATCCTTATACGTCATTGACCCATATACTAGCTTCCCAATCTTGCTTCACATATCCTATCCCTACTTCTCAGCTAGTTTACCAAGTTCTTATAAAGCTTCATAAATATCCTGCCATACTTTCACAAACTGTTGTTTTTTTATTCGTATCCTCATACTTTGCTTTCTCAGTCCGATACTTCCTGTAACCTGCTTTTGTGAAATTAATTTGACATTTCCCTCACTGGCTGTCGAGGCTGCTTCTGTCCTTGAAGCGACAAAAATAAAACCACCTTGCTCACAGGTTTATATGTCAGGATGAGAAGACGGCTTATTTATCTAATGACAGGGTTGACATTTATACAAGTCCTTCCTTTTGTTATTTTTATCTCTTCAACTGTATCTCTGCAGTCTGTGTTTCTTATTATTAATCACGACAATTACACTAATGTTAAAATGAACAAGATGCTGACACAGTTACACCAGACACATCATTCTCTAAAAGGTCAGTGTTTGTTTTGTTTTTGGTTAGCGGACATCAGACAAATGACCTGAATCACAGCCAGAATTCAGCCTGGATTTTTTTGGCTTGATGCTCGGTGGCAATTTCCCCCCACTGTGTGTTTGTGTCTATTTGATATTCATGACGGTAGAATTGAAGCTCGCTTGCTGTAAAAACAATCACCCCATGCAGGAAAAATAGGACTGAATCCAACCCCCCCCCCCCCCCCAAATCAAGAGTGGTAACACACCAACACAGCAGCCGGAACAATAGAAATCAACTTTTAATCTAGCGAGCTTACAAAGAATATGCTTATTTCCAATGTGCTTTTTTTTTTCTCTCATTCATTTCTGCTTGTATAAACAGATGACATGTATTAGTTTCCATGTGAGCCAGACGCGGCCTGCCAGGCCCCGAATAATAAGCCTACCTCCAGAATCTAGCCTTTTTTTTAATTTTACATTTCAATGACAGGAGAAAGAAAGAAAGAGAGAAAGAAAGAAAGATTCCACATCGGAGTAGAGGGAGAGTTTGTCTGAGGTTGTGTATTCGTGTCAGATAAGAGTATCAGCTTGAAGAAAGCAGAGCCCGTAATGAAAAATTCACCCTTAAAAAAAAAAAAAGGGAGGAAGGGAGGAAGGAAAGGAGCAAGGGAGGAAAGAAGGAAGGAATGAGGAAGGAAGGAAGGAAGGAAGGGAGGGAGGAAAGAAGGAAGGAAGTAAGGAGAGAAGGAAAGGAGGAAGGAAGGAAGGAAAGGAGTAAGAGAGGAAAGAAGGAAGGCAGGAAGGAAGGAAAGGAGTAAGGGAGGAAAAAAGGAAGGGAGGGAGGAAGGAAGGAAGGAAGGGAGTAAAGGAGTAAGGGAGGAAAGAAGGAAGGAAGGAAGGAATGAGGAAGGGAGGAAGAAAAGGAGGAAAGAAGGAAGTAAGGAAGGAAAAGAGTAAGTAGGGAGGGTGGAAAGAAAAGACGAAGGAAGTAAGGAGAGAAGGAAAGGAGGAAGGAAGGGAAGGAGAGAGGGAGCACAGAAAGAGGGAAGGAGGGGAAGAACGAAGGAAAAATTAAGGAAGGAAGGAAGGAAGGAAGGAAGGAAGGAAGGAAGGAAGGAAGGAAGGAAGGAAGGAAGGAAAGAAGGAACAGTCAAAAGAGATGGGGTCAATTAATCATTAATACAAACAGTGAGTAAAAGCATCGTCCACAATAGAAAATAAATAAATAAATAAATAAATAAATAAATAAATAAATAAATAAATAAATGATAAATATTTATATCCTCAGTGAGTGAGGTCGCGGTTCTGGGGGTTTATTTGCATTTCAATGGTTGCTTCACTCAAGGGAACATTTCTTTCTCTTCTGTTGAGTACACTCACTGAACATCTCTGAATAATAGTTAAGAGACACACACAGAGACACACACACACACACACACACACAAAGAGACACACACAGAGACACACACACACACACACAGAGAGAGTCATACAGATGTGAGATGCAGTGGATGAGTGTGAACACATGTGCAGCAGTAGGGAATACATACGCAGACACACACACACACACACACACACACACACACACACACACACACACACACACACACACACACACACACACACACACACACACACACACACACACACACAGATACACACAGAGAGACACACACACACACACACACACACACACACACACACACACACACACATGTGCAGCAGTAGGGAATACATACGCAGACACACACCTGCGACTGTCCCTCTGTCTGTCCGCTCTTAGCGATGAAGAGAAAGCTGAGGGTCTTCCTCACCGACTGCAGCGGACCTTTATCTGACAGAGAAGGAAGGTGAAGAGGGTCAAGAAATTACACAACATGCAACTTTAAAAAAAAAAGAAGATTTGTAGCATTTGGAGAAAGAGAGAAAAAATGTAACAGAGTTTTTTTTTTTTTCTTTTTTCAAAGAGACTCCCGACAACCAAACCAAGCCATTACTGCTGGTGTTGCCTGGATACCATTTCAATGGGAAAATGTCTGCTGGTGTCTTTGATAGGCTGCTGATGAGTTCACTGTGTGTCTAGGTCTAATGTATTATGCTGCCTTGTAAGTAACTTCGATTTTGTAAAGTGCTTTATGAACAAAGTAGAAGTAATAGTAGTAGTAATAGTAGTAGTAGTAGTAGTAGTAATAGTAGTAGTAGTAGTAGTAGTAATAATAGTAGTAGTAGTAGAAGTAGTAGTAGTAGTAGTAGTAATAATAGTAGTAGTAGTAGAAGTAGTAGAAGTAGTAAATAATAATAATAATGCATTTTATTTAAAGGCGCCTTTCAAAGCACTCAAGGACACCTTACAAGGCACATAAAACACAACAACAGTACATCAAACAATATAAATCAGGTAACATTTTAGTGCAAAGATAAAGAAATAAATATGAATGTGACTATAAAGTGCATCAGTGCAATAAATAAACAACGTGATTGCATAGTTAGTGTGAGACAGAGTATGCAGCTCTGAATAGGAGCGTTTTCAGGCGGGATTTAAAGGTGGAGACAGAGTCCGAAGTGCAAATGTCTGGTGGGAGAGAGTTCCTGAGGCGGGGGGGGGGGCAGATCGGCTGAAGGCTCTTGACCCCATGATGGCAACTAATGGCGCTTTTCCACTATACAGTTCCAGCACGACTCGCCTTGACTTGACTTGGCTCGCCTCGCCTCGGTAAGGTTCCAGGACAGACCTTTTCCATTACAAAAAAAAGCACGGCTCCGCGAAACTGCCGTGACTTCGTTTTATACGCGACACAAAACACATAAACAATGGAGGACATGGAGGTGATGGTGTACTTGCTGCTGTATGAGGCTTTCTGTCTCACACAAAGCAAGAAAAATTGAGCCGTATGGTTGTAACTATGGTAACGCTGTTGTTGGTATTTAAAAATGCCGGGTTTGATTCTTGTGTGGGACGGCTCATGACTCTTCCAGCGACAACTACCAATCAGCGGCCAGCAGTGTGTCGACGTCACATTTTAGTACCGGCTTGGCTCGCTTGGAACCTCACCAGAGCAGGTACTAAAAAAGAACCAGGTACCAGGTACTATCACTATGGAAACAGAGTCGAGTAGTTCTAGAACTGTATAGTGGAAACGCAAAAAGAACCGAGGCGAGTCGTGCTGGAACTGTGTAGTGGAAAAGCGCCATATGTTGGCAGATGGATAGTAGTAGTATATAGTAGTATATATAGTACTGCTAGTAGTAGTAGTATATAGTAGTATATATAGTACTACTAGTAGTAGTAGTATATAGGGAATATTAGCATTAGGAGGTTTCCAATTGTAACTTATAAATCATATTTTTTTACTAAGGTGTTATGTTGTGGTAATTTTGTCCACTGATAATTACAATAAAGTTTATTCAATCCAAACGGCCGTATCCACAGCCAGTGTTGGCAAACAGAGATAAAGCATCATTACTTTGGGCCGTTTTAATATGAAGAAAACAGAAGAAGAAATAAGTGACAACATGGAGCCACAGATGGTTTGAAATCTGTTGTAATGAAGCTCGGTTTGATATCACAGCCGTCTCCGTCACATCAACACATAATAAAATATGACTCCAATAATATTAAAAGAAGCTCAGTATACAGTTTACAGTATAATGAATCATTAGACAGCAGCTGACTGTGAAACTGTTCAAACTGCAGGACGACGAGCCAGAAATCCAACTGATGGTCGGACAGGCGGATCGTTGACGGTTCAGGTGATTAATGACCATGTGACCTCACGCTGCGTGTCACCTGTCTAAAGAAACTCTGCCCGATTCTAAACTTACTCAAGGACGACCGATCAATCAGGTTTAATCTATACAGTATCTGCTTAGACTTAAAACACTGTAAAGGCTCCCTGCAGCACGGTTTAAGGGAAGATGATGAAGGTTCTTCTTCTTCATGTGAATCACGGAGAGGAGCGACCTGATGATCCCAAACTTATGAAAAGGAAGTCAGAAACCAGTTCTAGCCAGGTTAATCATTCATAGCGATACCAGTTGATAAAAACTAATTTCGCTGTATTTTGTGCCTACATATCACCATAGCAACATGTCCACACTGCTTTCATACAATCTTGGATTTTGAGGTAATGGTTGGTGAGGTTCTTCCAACATTCAGTTGAAATTTCCATCTGGGAACTCCGAAATTTCAACTTCAGAGTATAAAATGAAGCAGCAGCAATAAGTTCATTTCTGCTCCACTGTTAAAATAACTTTAACCCTCCTGTTGTCCTCGAGTCAAGGAAGGAAGGATGGAAGGGAGGAAGAAGAAAGGAAAGGAGGAAGGAAGAAGGAAGGAAAGGAGGAAGGAAGGAAGGAAATGAGGAAGAAGGAAGGAAGGAAGGAAGGAAGGAAGGAAGGGAGGGAAGGAAGGAAAGGAGGGAGGAAGGGAGGAAAGGAAAGAAGGAAGGGAGGAAGGAAGGGAGGGAAGGGAGGAAAGGAGGGAGGAAGGAAGGAAGGGAGGGAGGGAAGGAAGGAGGGAAAGGAGGGAGGAAGGGAGGAAGGTAGGGGGGAGGAAAGAAAGAGAGAAGGACGGAGGGAGGAATGGAGGAAGGAAAGGAAGGAAGGAAGGAAGGAAGGAAGGAAGGAAGGAGGGAGGGAAGGAAAGAAGGAGGGAGGGAGGAAGGAAGGACAGAAGCAAGGAAGGAAGGGAGAGAAGGAAGGAAAGGAGGGAGGAAGGGAGGAAAGGAAAGGAAAGAAGGAAGGGAGGAAGGACAGAGGAAATAAGGAAGGGTGGTAGGTAGGGGGAGGAAGGAAAGAGGGAGGAAGGGAGGAAGGAAAGGAAGGAAGGAAGGAAAGAAGGAGGGAAGGAAAGAAGGCGGGAGGGAGGAAGGAAGGGAGGAAGAAGGAAGGAAAGAAGGGAGGGAAGGAAGGAAGAAAGGAAAGGAAAGAGGAAGGAAGGACAGAAGCAAGGAAGGAAGGAAGGAGGGAAGGAAAGAAGGATAGAGAGAGGAAGGAACAGTCAAAACAGACGGGGTCAATTTGACCAGGGAGGACGACACAAAGGTTAAATAAAAGAACAGTTGGTCGTTGTTAACGATTAATGGTTTCCCAATTCTCTAACAAACAGTGTATGTGAGACTCTGAGACCATCAAACCTTCACTGCCGAGGACACTAACTACATTTGTCACCTTCTTTAAATACATGAATGTATTTAACACATATGAGAACCTGAAGCTTCATCTACCATCTGACTCAGAGCTTAGTCACATCAGTTGGCATGTTTTTTTTATTATCGGAGGAGAAGTCGAGGAGACGAGAGAGAGAAAAAGAATAAATCCAATTACATCTTCCTAGTGAGCAAAAACTTGTCTGAAAGAATCAATATTACTGTGACAAGCCCCGCGAGGCGTTCGCTGCTCGGACTCGCTTTCTATGTCACAAACAAAACTTCACATGTGTAACAGAGCTAAAGAAAGAAGAAGAAGAAGGAGAGACAGTTAAAGGAGCTCAGAGATGGTAATAATCCTGTCCAGTGAAGGGAAATTTGCTTTTATAACATCCTACTTATTCTACTGTAATCTATTCATTCCTGTCTCAGCTCTATCTCCTGGAAACATGCATGAGGAAGGTAATTATATATAGATTTTTAGATATACTGTATGAATATTAGACAGGACTCACCTCCCTGCTCACCAGGAACAGCAGCAGTGTGGTTCAAAGATGGCTCCTGAGGTTTTGGAGAAGGCAGCGGGCCGTTCCTCTCCTCCTGCACCGGACTGCCCTGCAGAAGACGACTTCATTAACTTTACTGGAACTAAAAGTTGTTATATAATTAAAAAGAAGTTGAGATTAAAGAGCCTCACCTTCTCTCCGTCCTCCTCTTCCTCCTCATCGACGAAGGCGAAGGATTCCCAGCTGTGTTTCTGAGACTGGTTCTGATCCTGGAGGCTGGGACCCTGAATCCAAATCCAGGTAAATAGATTAATACAGACCTGAATTCAGTGTGGAAAAAGCTTGTGCACATTTTTAGGGCTGCAGCTAACGATTATTTTCATTAGTAATTCATCTATTTATGTTATTCGGTCCATAAAATGTCAGAAAATTGTGAAAGATGTTGATTACTGTTTGCCAAAATAGAAAGATAACGTCTTCAAATGTGTAGTTTATCCCAGTCCACACCTCAAATATATTCACATTACTATAATAGATGAATAAATATTTGCATTTGAGAAGCTGGAATCAGACAATTTGGCAATTTTCTTCTTAAAAAATGACATAAAATGATTAATGCATTATGAAAATAGTTACTGATTAATTAAAATGTTGGCGACTAATCAATTAATCGTTGCTTCTCTGCACATTTTTGCATTGGGATTTGATGTCTCTTCTTTTCTCTTCGCCTGCAGACTGCAGCAGCTGCTTTTTTTAAATACATAATTTCCATTTTTCTGCTCATTCCAATGAAGGATGTTTGTGAAAGTGCATAATTTAATTTCCAGAGGATTTCATTGAAACATTGAGACACCTGTGGCTTGTATTTTACTTCTTGGCACCGCAGTCTGTCTCTCTCCATGGAAACAAGAGAGGTGCTGCAGCTGTGTGATGTTCTGCTTTAATCACCATGTGAATTAAACATGACCCGTTGAGATATGCAGGTTAATAATGAAGTCAATCCTAATATTGACACTTATTTTTAAGTCAGCATGCTTGTTTTTGTTTAATCTGTTGGTGACATTAATATTTTTAAAATCATCTCATGTTCAGTGTAACTGTAGCTTTAGTTACTGTGTTTACCAAAGTTACATAATGTTCCATATTCAGTAGTATGAAAGCAAAAACTCAGTCAGATTACTTACTTAAATACTAAATACTTATTTAAAAGATGAGGGAGGTTGAAGATGTGTTAGATATGTATTTAACCTTTGTGTCGTCCTCGCGGGTCAAATTGACCCGGTCTCTTTTTACTGTTCCTTCTTTCCTGCCTTCCTTCCTTCCGTCTGTCCTTCCTCCCTCCCTGCTTCTCGCTTTCTTTCCTTCCTCCATCCCCCCCTTTCTTCCTTCCTTCTGTCCTTCCTCCTTCTCTCTTTCTTTCCTTCCTCTCTCCTTCCTCCCTTCCTCTTTTCCTTTCTCCCTCCTTCTTTCTTCCCTCCCTCCCTCCTACCTTCCTTCTTTCCTCCGTCCTTCCTTCCTTCCTTTCTCCATTCCTTCCTCCCTCCTTTCCTTCCTTCTCTCTTTCCTTCCTCCCTCCTTTCCTTCCTTCTTCCTTCCTTCCTCCCTCCCTCCTTTCCTTCCTTCTTCCTCCCTTGCTCATTTCCTTCCTTCTTCCTCCCTTCCATCCTCCCTCCTTTCCTTCCTTCCCTCCTTCCTTCCTTCCTTCCTTCCTTCCCTCCCTCCCTCCTTTCCTTCCTTCCTTCGAGGACAACAGGAGGGTTAAAGACTCCTGAGTGTGTAAACAATAAGGACAGTCCAGTAAATAAAGGGTCCAATGATTACTGAACACTGACTGATAAAAAAATAATAAAAATACACATTATAATAAATGTTATCTCTTAAACAGAGCAGCCTCAGATCGTCCTCACCTGCATCAGGAGCCGCCGTTGGGGAGACAACCACCAATCACAGAGAGCCAGCAGCTCCAACCTCTCAATGCTGCCCAATAGGATCATAGAGTCTGGAAGCAGGAAGAGAAATCATCCCAAATATTATAAACAGTTTGATGCTTATTGGCATTATTTTATTAATAGTGTGATAAAAACATTATTTTAGTATTTAAACTTCATTCTCTCTGCATCATGGACATGAAGTAACCACACATTCTCATTTTCTGGGACCTTTAAACAGTAAATTTAATGCATTGTATTTAGATTAACCCTCCTGTTGTCCTCGAGTCAAGGAAGGAAGGAAAGGAGGAAGGGAAGGAAGAATGGGAGGGAGGGAGGAAGGAAGAAGGAAGGAAAGGAGGGAGGAAGGAAGGAGGGAAGGAAGGAGGGAAGGAAGAAGGAAGGAAAGGAGGGAGGAAGGAAGGAAGGAAGAAGGAAGGAAGGAAGGAGGGAAGGAAGAAAGGGAGGAAGGAAAGGAGGAAGGCAGGAAGGAAGAAAGAAGGAAAGGAGGGAGGAAGGAAGGAAGGAAGGAGGGAAGGAAGAACGGGAGGGAGGAAGGGAGGAAGGAAGGAAAGGAGAGAGGAAGGAAGGAGGGAAGGAAGGAAAGGAGGAAGGAAGCAGGAGGGGAGGAAGAAAGAAGGAAAGGAGGGAGGAAGGAGGGAGGGAAGGAAGAAGGAAAGGAGGGAGGAAGGAAGAAGGAAAGGAAGGAAGGGAGGGAAGAAGGAAGGAAGAAGGAAGGAAAGGAGGGAGGACGGAAGGAAGGAGGGAAGGAAGAAGGGAGGGAGGGAGGAAGGAAGGAAGGAAGGAGGGAGGGAGAAAGGAAAAGAAGAAGGAAGGAAAGAAGGACAGAGGAAAGAAAGAGAGAAGGAGGGAGGGAGGAATGAAGGCAGGGAGGGAGGAAAGGAAGGAGGGAAGGAAAGAAGGAGGGAAGAAAGGGGGATGGAGGAAGTACAGACGGAAGGAAGGAAGGGAGGAAAGAAGGAACAGTCAAAACAGACGGGGTTAATTTGACCCGGGAGGACGACACAAAGGTGAAAATCAGAATAAACCTTTTTTTTTTTGTTTACCTTTAGAATCCACCAGCGGGATGGATTTAAGTGAGGACGAGTCTAGTAGCAGTTTGACTTCTCTGTAGGTGGACTCAGAGGACATGAACTTCACCTTCCTCACCATGATGTCTTCCACAAAGATGTTGTACTGGCTGTGAAACAGAGAAACTGCGTCTGTGATAAAGGACTAAAAACACTTATAAAGAATTAAGGGATTAAGTCTAAGTGTCAGAGTTGAGTTCCACCGACTCTTGTTTTTAGTCTGAACCCTCCTGTCGTCCTCCCGGGTCAAACTGACCCCATCTCTTTTGACTGTTCCTTCTTTCCTTCCTTCCTTCTTTCCTTAAATTTTCCTCTGTTCTTCTCCTCCTTCCCTCTTTATTTGCTCCCTTCCTCCCTCTCTCCCTCCCTCCCTTCTCTCCTTACTTCCTCCCTCTTTTCCTTCCTCCCTCTTTTCCTTCCTCCCTTTCTTATTCCTTCCTTCCTCCCTTACTCCTTTCCTTCCTCCCTCCTTACTCCTTTATTTCCTTCCCCTTTTCCTTCCGCCCTCCCTCCTTATTCTTTTCCTTCCTTCCTCCCTCCTTACTCCTTTACTTCCTTTCTCTTTTCCTTCCGCCCTCCCTCCTTAATCCTTTCCTTCCTTCCTCCCTCCTTACTCCTTTGATTCCTTCCATCCTTCCTTCCTTCTTTCCTCCCTTACTCCTTTCCTTCCTTCCTTACTCCTTTATTTCCTTCCTCTTTTCCTTCTGCCCTCCTTACTCCTTTCCTCCCTTACTCCTTCCTTCCTTCCTCCTCCCTTCCTCCTTCCTTGACCTGAGGACAACAGGAGGTTTAATCTCTGTCTGAGAAACTGGACCTTTATTTTTTTTTTTAAAGAAATAAACACATAATCACACCTTCAACATTACAAGCAATGAATCTTTCATCATTATCTGTAAACACAAATGTTCTGCTTGAACTTTTCCTGCTAAACTCACTCTGCACCTCTCCACTGTCATTTTCTGTTGCTTCTTGACTTCGCACCTAATTTTCTGTTTCTTATAAATGTTTCTCCTTTAATGGTTTTTATCTGCACAGAGTCACAAGGTTAAAAACAGCCGTTAGACACAGTGAAACATTTAGAGTAGACCTCTCTCTGTGCTGATTATCTCTCCTCTGCATTAGATTTCAGAGAGGTAATTTTCTGTATTAAAACAGGAGGCATTAGTTTGCTTGTTGCTCGAGGTGTGATGATGTTTAGCCACGAGACCGAACATGTGACGATATATCTCATCGAGGGAAATGGAGGGAGGGAAGGAAGGAAGAAGGAAGGAAAGGAGGGAGGAGGGAAGGAAGGAAGGAAGGAAGAAGGAAGGAAAGGAGGGAGGAAGGAAGGAAAGGAGGGAGAAAAGAAGGAAGGGAGGAAGGAAAGAAGGAAGGGAGGAAGGAAAGGAAGGAGGGAAGGAAAGAAGGAAGGAAGAAAGGGGGATGGAGGAAGTATTGTGCAACGAGACTGAACATGTGATGATATTTCTCATGGAGGTGAATGCCGTCTAATGAAGCAATAAAAAAAAAAAGACAGTTTTTCTATCGCTCATTTGCACGTCACGTCTTCTTTTTATAGCGTCACTATGTGGATTATTAACCTCGTTCTAGTTTGTGAACTACCAGCTTCTACATGCTGAGAAGATTTCACAGTCAGCAGTAGCAGATGAGGAGAGGAGCAGCAGTAGGTTGACCTCAGGTCTCTACACTGAGAGCTAGGAGGAGGCAGGAGGAGCAGCTAGGGGAGTCTAATGATGCAAACAGTAAAATGAGTCACGCTACCAAACTAAAACACACTTTATAAGTATGTTGTTGTATTTTTGTGACATGAGATTTGTGCAATTTACTTTTATTGTGTTTTTTTTATCAGCAATATGTTATAATTTGTGATAATTGGACTCTTATCTCATTTATATTTATATACTAGGATTGTTTCTATTCTTTATAATAGACTTTCTGGTATTTGTGATTGTGATTCACATAAATACCAAAATGATCTATCTATAAAATATCTATCTCTATGGGGAGGAAACTTTATACAGTGCTGCATATTGCTTACTGCATATGATAATTCATACTTAGAAAGTAGAAGTGACATTCATTAAAAGATGATTAAACATTTCAAAATGAGGCTGCATTGTTTCGCATTTTGTGATTTTCAGTCAAATAAAAACTATTTTTCTTTAAAAAAGTGTTAAAATCTCGTCCTCGTGAACCCAATATCATGTATCGTCTCGTCTCGTGAGCTGCGTGTATCGTCCCTCCCCTACTTGTTGCACTAATGCAGGACATCAGGTGAAAGTTGCTGAGATGGATAGGTGATAAAAGAAACAAAAACAACATCTCCTTTCTCTCCCTCACATGCTAATTCCAGGCGTGTACGGACCTCATGTGCCCGAATCCGAGCTCCGGCAGGTACGGCAGCTTCTTGACCTGGATGATGGAGTCGTAGAGAGACGGCTGCAGACCCTGAGCCACCATGTTGGCCAAGATCACCGCCACCATCATGGGGAGGATGTGTGAGATCTGGCCTGTCAGCTCGAAGCAGATCACCGCCGTGGAAACCGTGTGAGTCACCGCCCCGGTCAACGCTGCTGCTCCTGTTATAGGGAGAGAGAGAGAGAGACACGGGATGGGATGATGAAGGGGAGGAAAGAGAGAAGAGGGAGGGTGAAGGGGAAGGAGGGGAGGTTAAAGAGGGAGGAAGGAGAGGTAAAAAGGTGATTGGGGAGTGGAAAGTGGTGGAGGAGGAGATGATGGACAGAAGAAAACATAGGAGGATGAAAAAGGAGGAGGAGGAGGAAAAAAAGAGAGTTGAGAAGCAGGATGGAGGGATAAGAAGGAGAAATAATTTTTAAAAAGTGGATAAAAGGCTAAAAGATAGAGCATGAAACCAGGAGATAAAGGGCAGGAGGAATAAAGGAAAAATGGAAAAGGAGAAGAACAGAGGGTGAGAAGGACGAGAGGTGGAAAAGAAAGGATGGAGGGGATGAAAAGAAAGGATAGCTGAGTGAAAAAGGGAAAAGCAGTGAAAGGAAGAGGACACAAAAAGATTCCTAAAGCAAAAATAGATAAAAAAGAAGTTGCGTCGGAAGTGAAAGGAAGCAAATAAAAAGGTCACAGGAGGAATATTGGAGAGAGGGATAACAAAGAAAAGGAGGGAGAGGAGGAGGGGATGGGGGTGGGCTTTGTAGGGCAACAGGAGGAGGATTGAAGGAAGGAAGGAAGGAAGGAAGGAAGGAAGGAAGGAAGGAAGGAAGGAAGGAAGGAAGGAAGGAAGGAAGGAAGGAAGGAAGGCCACGTTTCTGGGTCAGTGGCTGAGGTGAGGACAGTGGAGGGAACCTGTGCTGACATTTTACTGTCAGAGCTCTGATGGAGAAAAAAAGGAGGAATAGAAGGAGGGAGAGGATGATAAAGAAAGAGGGAGGAGGAAGGAGACAAAGAAGATTAGTCGGGGAGGACAACTTTACAACAAGTGACAACTGGAGGGGCCGGAGAGGAGAGGAGGAGGAAGGAGAGAGAGAGAGGAAGAAGAAGAAGATGAGAGAAGTGACAGCAGAGAAAGAAAAAGAGGAAGTCTCGGACTGCCGTTGACGAGCTGGAGGGAGCAGGAGGTCTGACAGTTGAGGAGGAGAAAGGGAGGAGACAGGGAGGAGGAAGGAGGAGAAGCTTGACAGTGAGGCCGAGCCCGAACAGATAAATGATGCAACAGCATCGATTAAATTCTGCTGCTTTTTATTAAAGGAAATGATTTAAAGGGAAAGTTCACAGTTTTTAAAGTCAGTCTTAAAACAATAATCAGGTGAACGGATGAACATTATAATTATTCCTCCTGTTCATACTGACCATTAGAATATCCCTAAATAATACATTATAAAATCCAAAAAATGTGCAAAAATATGTTTAAAAGCTAATATGAAGCTACAGTCGTCCAAATGAGTCAAATCTTCATCTTCTATGTTTCCACGTTACAGTGTTTTTAGTGCCAAAGTCTTTTTGTTACTATACTTCCACCACAGCTCAACAGGGAAACACTAAGAGGGAATCTGATGCTACAAAGACTGTAAATGTGTCAGATATCACTTGATGTGACTAACTCACACTGATGAAGCTCAATAGAAGCTGATCATCTACTTTATAACGACTGTGTGGACACCAGGCGGGGAGTTCTGGTCCTCTGCAATGAGGCCAACGCGGAAGTAACTTAAAACTGCATTCTATCAAAAGGCCACCAGGGGGCGACCGTTTTGGTGTCAAAAGGACTTCCGTCTCTATACAAGTCAATGGAGAATTCACCAACTTCTCACTTGATTTCTAACCTCAGTAAACGTTTTCAAAATGTGTTTATGGTCTCAATCGCTAGTTTAAAGCCTTCTTCAATGCAGTAGGATGTTCATTTGGGACATTTTGGCCTCCCTGATTTTATATTTGACGATAAAGCAGGGTATGCATTAGGGCGTGGCTACGTCGTGATTGACAGGTTGATTGGTTCACAGGTTCAGGAGGGCGCCTCATGCTCCTCCTGATGCCCATATAAGTAGAATCCCTGTTTTATTTTACCCAGCATGCACCGGAAATTTTCAAGATGGCGCTGCTCAGATCCGATACTATTGGCCTCCGAGCAGCAGTCCACAAACCAATGGGTGACTTCACGGATGTTACGTCCATTTCTTATATACAGTCTATGGTATGAACAGGAGGAATGATGCTTTAAGACACACTGGAAAACTTCTGAACCTTTCCTTTAATCACATTTGATGCTGTTTGGTCTTTGACTTTACCTCTACATGTTCTACTAGACCAGTACAACATGTTCTACTAGACCAGTACAACATGTAAGGGGCAAAGTTTGAGACTCTATTCATTAAGTGGAGCTACAACCTCCTCCGCTGCCGTCTACTGTGATTAATTCATTAAACTCTGATAAACTATGATGGGACCTCAGACCGGAGGGATTAATAGAGGGAAGGGAAGACTAACCAATGACTGCGTACCCTCCAGGGATAATGCGGTAAAGGATGCCGTCGAACACGATCCCATGAGGAAACAAGGTGGCCATGATCTCACCGACCAGCCTGCCGAACGCAGCTCCTACAGAAACAAACACAAACTGACTGTTAGCTTTTTAAACTGCTGCAACCTCATATTTATTTAATGCTCTATTCTAGTAGTTTATTTCACTCTCTT
Organism: Scomber scombrus; assembly: GCF_963691925.1. Taxonomy (NCBI): domain Eukaryota; kingdom Metazoa; phylum Chordata; class Actinopteri; order Scombriformes; family Scombridae; genus Scomber; species Scomber scombrus. Next base: position 3,916,737 of record NC_084985.1, read on the forward strand.
TTTATTGTTCTTTACTTTGTTTTTATTGTATCTATTTTTTTATTATTAGTGTGTGTGTGTGTCAAATTGACCCTGTCTGTTTTGACTGTTCCTTCTTCTCTCTTTCCTCCCTCCCCTTTCTTCCTTCCTTCCTTCCTTACTCCCCTCCCTTCCTTCTTTCCTCTGTCCTTTTTCCCTTCCTCTTTTCATTTCTCCGTCCCTCCCTCCTTCCTCCCTTCCTTCCTTCTTCCTCCTCCTCCCTTCCATCCTTCCTTCCTTTCCTTCCTCCCTTCCTTCTTTCCTCCCTCCTTTCCTCTTCCTCCCTTCCATCCTTCCTCCCTCCTTCCTTCCCTCCTTCTTCCTTCCCTCCTTTCTTTCCTCCCTTCCTTCTTTCCTCCCTCCCTCTTTCTTCCTCCCTTCCTTTCCTTCCTCCCTTCCTTCTTTCCTCTGTCCTTCTTTCCTTCCTTTCCTTGCTTCTTCCTTCTTTCCTCCCTCCTTCCTTTCCTCCTTTCCTTCCTACTTCCTTCCTTCCCTCGAGGACAACAGGACGTTTAATGTTTCCATGCTTTTACTATTATTGTATTTTATTGTTATTTCTCATATTCCACGTTTTTATGTTTTTCTTATTTCCAATTCTTACAGTTAAATGTTTGTTTAATCTAAAGCACATTGAGTTTCCATTGTGTATAAATAAAGCTGCCTTGCCTTACATGTGAATATACCTTCATAATAAAGATTAGTCAGCCATAATAAAGAACAGGAGAATGAATATTGAGGCTTTATGTATGAACACTGTCAACAAACAGCCTGCGTTGGTCTTTAACCTTTGTGTCGTCTTCCCGGGTCAAACTGACCCCGTCTGTTTTGACTGTTCCTTCTTTCCTCGCTTCCTCCCTCCCTCCTTCTCTCTTTCTTTCCTCCCTTCCTTCCTACTTCCCTCCCTCCTTCCTTCCTGCCTTCCTTCTTCTTTCCTTCCTTCATCCCTTCCTCCTTCCTTCCTTCCTCATTTCCTTCCTTCCTTCCTTCCTTCTTTCCTCCCTCCCTCCTTCCTTCCTTCCTTCTTTCCTCTGTCCTTCTTTCCTTCCTCCCTCCCTTCCTCCCTCCTTCCTTCTTTCTTTCCTTCCTTCCTTCTTTCCTCCTTCCTTCCTTCCTCATTTCCTTTCCTTCCTTTCTTCCTTCTTTCCTCCCTCCCTCCCTCCTTCCTTCCTTCTTTCCTCTGTCCTTCTTTCCTTCCTCCCTTCTGTCCTTCCTCCCTCCTTCCTTCCTTCCTTCTTTCCTCTGTCCTTCCTTCCTTCCTTCCTCCCTCCCTCCCTCGTTCTTTCCTTCCTTCCACCCTTCCTTCTGTCCTTCCTCCCTCCCTCCTTCCTTCCTCCCTCCCTCCCTCCCTCCTTTCCTCCCTCCTTCCTCCCTTCCATTCTTCCTTCCTCCTCCCTCCCTTCCTTCCTTGACTCAAGGACAACAGGAGGGTTAAACTGCGTGTTTAACAAACAGCGGAGCAGACAGACGTCTTCAGTGTTTCTAGTAAAAGCAGATGGTGAAAGTCTGATGAACTAAATCTCTCCCTAAAGGATTATCCTCCTCAGTGAAGACAGAGAAACCAGAGTAGATGAAAAGCAGCTTCCTCTTTACTACAGGCAAGACTAGTTTCTCACTAAGTATCTATAAAATAAAAAAATTACACATATTGTACCATTGATTATTACTTCCATACATTACCTGCTGTTTGGAGGTTTGAGGAAACACATGCAAAACAATTACCATGTTTTATAGAGCAGTAAGAATTATAAATAAAGCTGATTATCATTATTATTTATACATTCACATGCTCTAAAATTGTAGAGATTTGGTGGATTTTAAAAACTGTATAGTTACTGTATAAAGTTAAAAATAAGCTTATTTAAATTCTAATAAATTATTAGAAAAAAATGTAAAACAAAAATGTTTAAGATCATTTAAAGGAGTCAATTTGTGGAGTTAGATGGACAAATGCAAATTACCTGAACATTATTATTATTATCCTTATTACTTTTATTTTTTATTATTTATTTATTATTGTGTTACTTCTCTGTGCATTATTTATTACTTTAACCTTTATTTATGCCCCTCTCTTTTATGCTGATTGTTTTTTGGTGCTGCAAACTAAATTTCGTTGTGTTTTATATAAAATGACAATAAATAAATATCTATAGATTTAAAAATAAGATGATTAAAAGAAATAAACCTGAGGTAATTATTCATTTTGTAGTGGATTTTTGTTGTGTTTATGAACCTGATATATAACCATGCATATATATATAAATAAGGAAATATATATATGTATATTTTTAGTGTATTATTATATGTGCATTATTGTATTATTATTATAAATCTGTTGAGTATGTTATATACATAGAGATCAATTCAAAAGACCTATTTTTTTTGGGTTTGTTAATGTTTCTAAAAGAGATGAAAACAAGCACATGTTACATATTAACGTGAATATATTTGAAAATTACCAATGAAACTAAATTAATATGATCACTTATTGTGTTTTAAATGTAATAAAAGACAAATTTTCAACACGTGACTCATTATTTCAACATTGTTACATTAATTAGTTTCAGCTCCAGATAAACAGCCTTTTATTTTTTATTATTATTCCTCTGTAAATGTTCTTGTTAAAAGTTTTGTGCTGAACAGAAACCCAGCATGACCGAGCAGATCCAGAGTTTATTTATTTCCTGGTTAATGAGGAATATTTGAAAGTGGAGCTTTGGTAAAGGTCACTGCTCCAAGATGAACTGGAAACTGATCCTGATACTAATATTTAAACACTAAACAACACCACTGATTCTGTGTCAGCGTTAAGCATTAATAATAATTAATACTTTAACATTAATTAGACTTTAGGCGTATTAGCTGCACTTCATCGGCTCCCAGTATCTCTTAGAATAGATTTTAAGCTTCTTTTACTCATTTTTAAGCCTTTTAAATAATAGACTCTCTGTCGTTTTATAATCATTCACGAGCTCTCAGATCATCTACTGCTGAGTTTTTACAATAAACACAATAATGCAAACAAGAAAATAGGAAATGCAGCTTTCTTTAATTATTCTTCAAAATGATTGAATACTCTACCTTAAAGCTGAAAACTTACTTATTATAAATTTAATTTTTATAATTACTGTCATTTCAACTTATTTTAACACTGTCTAATTTGATATTTTATTGGTTTATTTGCTGTTATTTTATTTATTTATTCATTTTTCTCTGTAAAAGCCCTTTGAGCGACATCCTTATACAAAAGATGCTCTATAAAGAAAGTTTATTATCATTACCATTAATATTAAATCAGTCGTGTTTTTTACTTAAGTTAAAAAGACGATTAAACATGTTCAACTTTAACAAAAACTAGTAAAATAATAATAATAATAATAATAATAATAATAATAATAATCACATGCATGTAAATATGATGTGAGTGTGTTTTGCTCACCCAGAATAAAGACGGGCATGAAGGCTCCGGATGGGATGGGCATGGTGGTTGCTACTGCGGACATCCAGAACTACAGGAGAAATAAACATAAACATAAACATAAACATAAACATACAGGAATATAAACTCTACATGGAGACCAATAATAAACTGTGATGTAAGGATAAGTAATATTTTTATTACTGTCAACAAGTTTTTATTATTTGTTTTTATTTGTTTTTATTAGTGAGTGTGTGTGTGTGTGTGTGTGTGTGTGTGTGTGTGTGTGTGTGTGTGTGTGTGTGTGTGTGTGTGTGTGTGTGTGTCGTCCTCCCGGGTCAAATTGACCCCGTCTGTTTTGACTGTTCCTTCTTTCCTCCCTTCCTTCCTTCCTCCCTCCTTCTCTCTTTCCTCCCTCCCCCTTTATTCCTTCTTTCCTTTCTTTCTTCCATTCCTTCTTTCCTCTGTCCTTCCTTCCTCCCTTCATCTTTTCCCTTCTCCCTCCTTCCTTCCTCCCCCCTTTCCTTCCTTCTTCCTCACTCCTTTCCTTCCTTCTTCCTCCTTCCTCCCTTCCATCCTCCATCTCTCCCTCCTTCCTTCCTTCCTCCCTCCTTCCCCCTTTATTCCTTCTTTCCTTTCTTTCTTCCATTCCTTCTTTCCTCTGTCCTTCCTTCCTCCCTTCATCTTTTCCCTTCTCCCTCCCTCCCTCCTTCCTTCTATCCTTCATTCTTCCTTCCTTCCTCCCCCCTTTCCTTCCTTCTTCCTCTCTCCTTTCCTTCCTTCTTTCCTCCTTCCCTCCCTTCCTTCCTCCTTCCCTCCCTCATTCCTTCCTCCCTCCCTTCCCCATTTCCTTCCATCCTTCCTCCCTCCCTCCCTCCCTCCTTTCCTCCCTCCTTCTTCCTTCCTTGACTCGAGGACAACAGGAAGTTAATGTTTCCATGTTTTTACTATTACTAAAATTAATTAATTAATTGTTGGGTTTACTACGTTGTTATTTCTCATATCTTGGTTATGAGGTTGTTTATGTAAAGCTAGCAAAGCTCTGTAAACTGACTATATTCCTGCACATGCTCAGTAGCATCTGACTCATAAAGTCATCTCATCTCTCCACAGACTGAAAACATGATCGTTAATAAACAAAGTGTGACTGTGATGTTAGTGATGTTAGTCAGTGTGGCTCATTGGTGTGTCTTTAACAGAGGAATAATAAGATATATCAGGTTTATGATACACAGTAAACACAATACTTGTAAATACTGCAGATTAATTCATTGTTGGTTTGGCTCTACACTGATTAGTTGACATTAACCCTCCTGTCGTCCTCCCGGGTCAAATTGACCCCATCTCTTTTGAGTGTTCCTTCTTTCCTTCCTTCCTTAATTTTTCCTTCGTTCTTCCTTTCCTTCCCTCTTTCTTTGCTCCCTTCCTCACTCTCTCCCTCCCTCCCTTCCTTCCTGCTTTCCTTCTCTCCTTACTTCCTTCCTTTTCCTTCCTTCCTTCCTCCCTTTTTTCCTTCCTTCCTTCCTCCCTCCTTACTCCTTTACTTCCTTCCTCTTTTCCTTCCGCCCTCCCTCCTTACTCCTTTCCTTCCTTCTTTCCTCCCTTTCTTCCTCCTTTCCTCCCTTATTCCTTTCCTTCCTTCCTTCCTTCCTCCCTCCCTCCTTACTCCTTTACTTCCTTCCTCTTTTCCTTCCGCCTCCCTCCTTACTCCTTTCCTTCCTTCCTCTTTTCCTTCCTTCTTTCCTCCCTTATTCCTTTCCTTCCTTCCTTCCTCCCTCCTTTCCTTCCTTCCTTCCTCCCTCCTTACTCCTTTACTTCCTTCCTCTTTTCCTTCCTTCTTTCCTCCCTTTCTTCCTCCTTTCCTCCCTTATTCCTTTCCTTCCTTCCTTCTTTCCTCCCTCCTTTCCTTCCTTCCTTCCTTCCTTCCTCCCTCCTTACTCCTTTACTTCCTTCCTCTTTTCCTTCCGCCCTCCCTCCTTACTCCTTTCCTTCCTTCCTTCACCTTTTTTTTTTAAAAAGGAGGGTTAAGAGAAATATAGAAAAGCTTTTAATCAGAGCTGGAAACCACCTGTTGATAGTATTGAAAAGTCTCAATCTTTGACCTACATAGTCTTTTATTTTCATATAATTTAAATATTTTCCTGCTTAATATTCCTTTCATATGAATCTACCTGAGTCTGTATCCGAGCTAAACATTACATCAGCATCATCGCTGTCATTTGACACATCGACACGTTGAACATGCCTCTACACTCGCTCCACAATCAGGAGGAAATAATCTCATCCTCCTTCGTCAAGAGCAAACAGGTCAACAGCTATTTATCTTGATTGCGTTTCTCATTTTCAATAGTATCTCCTTTTGTTTCTGCAGGTTACCCTCCTAATACTAATTAGATCGCTTCCAAGATGCTGTGTTGCATAGCAACAGCAGTGATGTAAAGTCCCCTGCACCCTTTGGAGCTCTCATCTCTGTTCGCATTTGAGGAGAAACCCTTTCCTATTTGGTCACGGCTTCATGAGTTCATTGCAGGAGTGGTGTGAATATAGAGTGTGTGTGTGTGTGTGTGTGTGTGTGTGTGTGTGTGTGTGTGTGTGTGTGTGTGTGTGTGTGTGTGTGTGTGTGTGTGTGTGTGTGTGTGTGTGTGACCCTTGGGTGTCCTTGAGCAAGGCACTCAATCAACAGCTGCTCCAGTGAAGCTGCAGAGAGGATGTAACAGTGTGTGTGTGTGTGTGTGTGTGTGTGTGTGTGTGTGTGTGTGTGTGTGTGTGTGTGTGTGTGTGTGAAGAGAGAGCGGACGTACGGACTGACTCTCGCTCTGCAGGGAGAATTAAAGCTGAACTCGCCCTTCAGAATGTCGCTCACACTGTTTGTCTCCCAACAACTTTTCTCCTATTCATCGCGACGTCTCTTCAAAACAGCGAGACTAATAACACACTTTGTTCTCGGCTGCAGAGAGCTCATCAGCCATAATGATTACCTTTACACAAACTCTGGATTGTTTGGTGTGTACTTCTGTGTGTGTGTGTGTGTGTGTGTGTGTGTTTCACCGGCATCCCCCTCACAGGCGCCACACGCTGAGCTCTCTCTCTCTATTTTTATTTGAAGCGATTGGGTAGAAACACTCTTCGTGACTATTTCAGCAGTCTGGCTGCACGTCGTCTGTCATCATGGTTTGAAAACTTAATTACTGCGTGCTACAAGATAAAAACTCATTAGTGTTAGTCTCTCACAGGGCGGCTGCTATCCTGATGTAACGAGAGGGTTGTACTCACTGGCTGCTCTCTCTCTTTAAAGGTGCAGTGCGTAGAATTTAATGGCATCTAGTGGAGCAGACTCTCTAATTTAACTGATTTAATTTCTTTATTCAAAGTCTCATTTCCACAGAATCAGAGCAATAAAAAGTGTGTTTCCTCCTCATAGTTCACTTCTTAAATCCTGTGTTGCTGAGCTTCAGATGAAGAGTTAATCACACTATAGAGTGGAGGCGGCCGTAGCACCATCTGGTTCAATAAGAGTTTATCCGATTGTGCTAAAATTCAGCAGCTGAGCTGAAAGAGAACAGAAACACTGGAGTCTGTGTTTTCCATCATGCTTCTTTTATTTTCATTATAGTTAGATTTGTAGTTATTTTGAGTCATTTTGAAACAAGACTCAGTTTGTAAAAGTTAGATCCTGCTG
>NC_084985.1:3924048-4009048 GCF_963691925.1 Scomber scombrus
CCAACATTCAGTGAAATTTTCCATCTGGGAACTCCGAAATTCCAACTTCAGAGTATAAAATGAAGCAGCAGCAATAAGTCCATTTCTGCTCCACTGTTAAAATAACTTTAACCCTCCTGTTGTCCTCGAGTCAAGGAAGGAAGGGTGGGAGGGAAGAAGGAAGGATGGAAGGGAGGAAGAACAAAGGAAAGGAGGAAGGAAGGAAGGAAATGAGGAAAAAGGAAGGAAGGAAGGAAGGAAGGAAGGAGAAAGGAAAGGAGGGAGGAAGAAAGGAAAGGAAGAAGGAAGGGAGAAAGGACAGAGGAAATAAGGAAGGGTGGAAGGTAGGGGGAGGAAAGAAAGAGAGAAGGAAGGAGGGAGGAAGGGAGGAAGGAAAGGAAGGAAGGAAGGAAAGAAGGAGGGAAGGAAAGAAGGCGGGAGGGAGGAAGGAAGGGAGGAAGAAGGAAGGAAAGAAGGGAGGGAAGGAAGGAAGAAAGGAAAGGAAAGAGGAAGGAAGGACAGAAGCAAGGAAGGAAGGAAGGAAGGAAAGAAGGAAGGGAGGAAAGAGAGAGGAAGGAACAGTCAAAACAGACGGGGTCAATTTGACCCGGAGGACGACACAAAGGTTAAATAAAAAGGAAGAACAGTTGGTCGTTGTTAACGATTAATGGTTTCCCAATTCTCTAACAAACAGTGTATGTGAGACTCTGAGACCATCAAACCTTCACTGCTGAGGACACTAACTACATTCGTCACCTTCTTTAAATACATGAATGTATTTAACACATATGAGAACCTGAAGCTTCATCTACCATCTGACTCAGAGCTTAGTCACATCAGTTGGCATGTTTTTTTTTATATTATCGGAGGAGAAGTCGAGGAGACGAGAGAGAAAAAGAATAAATCCAATTACATCTTCCTAGTGAGCAAAAACTTGTCTGAAAGAATCAATATTACTGTGACAAGCCCCGCGAGGCGTTCGCTGCTCGGACTCGTTTTCTATGTCACAAACAAAACTTCACATGTGTAACAGAGCTAAAGAAAGAAGAAGAAGAAGAGACAGTTAAAGGAGCTCAGAGATGGTAATAATCCTCTTCAGTGAAGGGAAATTTGCTTTTATAACATCCTACTTATTCTACTGTAATCTATTCATTCCTGTCTCAGCTCTATCTCCTGGAAACATGCATGAGGAAGGTAATTATATATAGATGTTTAGATATACTGTATGAATATTAGACAGGACTCACCTCCCTGCTCACCAGGAACAGCAGCAGTGTGGTTCAAAGATGGCTCCTGAGGTTTTGGAGCAGGCAGCGGGCCGTTCCTCTCCTCCTGCACCGGACTGCCCTGCAGAAGACGACTTCATTAACTTTACTGGAACTAAAAGTTGTTATATAATTAAAATAGTTGAGATTAAAGAGCCTCACCTTCTCTCCGTCCTCCTCTTCTTCCTCATCGACGAAGGCGAAGGATTCCCAGCTGTGTTTCTGAGACTGGTTCTGATCCTGGAGGCTGGGACCCTGAATCCAAATCCAGGTAAATAGATTAATACAGACCTGAATTCAGTGTGGAAAAAGCTTGTGCACATTTTTAGGGCTGCAGCTAACGATTATTTTCAATAGTAATTCATCTTTTTATGTTATTCGGTCCATAAAATGTCAGAAAATTGTGAAAAATGTTGATTACTGTTTGCCAAAATCAAAGATAACGTCTTCAAATGTGTAGTTTATCCCAGTCCACACCTCAAATATATTCACATTACTATAATAGATGAATAAATATTTGCATTTGAGAAGCTGGAATCACAGAATTTGGCAATTTTCTTCTTAAAAAATGACATAAAATGATGAATGCATTATGAAAATAGTTGCAGATTAATTAAAATGTTGGCGACTAATCAATTAATCGTTGCTTCTCTGCACATTTTTGCCTAGTGATTTGATGTCTCTTCTTTTCTCTTTGCCTGCAGACTGCAGCAGCTGCTTTTTTTAAATACATCATTTCCATTTTTCTGCTCATTCCAATGAAGGATGTTTGTGAAAGTGCATAATTTAATTTCCAGAGGATTTTATTGAAACATTGAGACACCTGTGGCTTGTATTTTACTTCTTGGCACCGCAGTCGGTCTCTCTCCATGGAAACAAGAGAGGTGCTGCAGCTGTGTGATGTTCTGCTTTAATCACCATGTGAATTAAACATGACCCGTTGACATATTCAGGTTAATAATGAAGTCAATCCTAATATTGACACTTATTTTTAAGTCAGCATGCTTGTTTTTGTTTAATCTGTTGGTGACATTAATATTTTTAAAATCATCTCATGTTCAGTGTAACTGGCTTTAGTTACTGTGTTTACCAAAGTTACATAATGTTCCATATTCAGTAGTATGAGAAAGAAATAATATAATAATCCGTCTGAAAGCTCAAAACTCTGATTAACCTTCCTGTCGTTCTCCCGGGTCAAATTGACCCCATCTGTTTTTGACTGTTCCTTCTGTCCTTCCTTCCTTCCTCCCTTTCTTCCTTCCTTCTGTCCTTCCTTCCTCCCTTTCTTCCTTCCTTCTGTCCTTCCTCCCTCCCTCCTTCTTTCCTTCCCTACTTCTTTCCTTCCTCTCTTCCTTCTTCCTCTGTCCTTCTTTCCTACCTTCTTCTTTTCCTTTTTTCCTCCCTCCGTCCTACCTTCCTTCCTTCTTTCCTCTGTCCTTCTTTCCTCCCTACCTCTTTTCCTTTCTCCCTCCCTCCCTCCTTCCTTCTTTCCTTCCTTCCCTCTTTTCCTTCCTTCCTCCCTCCTTTCCTTCCTTATTTCCTCCCTTCTTTCCTTCCTTCCTCCCTTCCTCTTTTCCTCCCTCCGTCCTACCTTCCTTCCTTCCTCCCTACCTCTTTTCCTTTCTCCCTCCCTCCCTCCTTCCTTCATTCCTTCCATCCTTTTCTTCCTTCCTTCTTTCCTTATTTCCATGCGCCTTTCCTCCCTTCCTTCCTCCTTTCCTTCCTTCCTTCCTCCCTCCTTTCCTTCCTTTTTCCTCGTTTCCTCCCTCTCTTCCTTCCTTGACTCGAGGACAACAGGAGGGTTAAACTTCTTTAACTTCATGAAGCTTCTTCAACACTAAATACTTATTTAAAAGCTGAGGGAAGTGGAAGATAAAGACTCCTGAGTGTGTAAACAATAAGGACAGTCCAGTAAATAAAGGATCCAATGATGACTGAATACTGACTGATAACACAATAATAAAAATACACGTTATAATAAACTATCTCTTAAACAGAGCAGCCTCAGATCGTCCTCACCTGCATCAGGAGCCGCCGTTGGGGAGACAACCACCAATCACAGAGAGCCAGCAGCTCCAACCTCTCAATGCTGCCCAATAGGATCATAGAGTCTGGAAGCAGGAGGAGAAATCATCAGTTTGATGCTTATTGGCATTATTTTATTAATAGTGTGATAAAAACATTATTTTAGTATTTAAACGTCTTTTTCTCTGCATCATGGACATGAAGTAACCACACATTCTCATTTTCTAGGACCTTTAGACAGGAAGTTGAATGGATTATATTAAGATTAACCCTCCTGTTGTCCTCGAGTCAAGGAAGGAAGGAAAGGAGGAAGGGAGGAAGAAGGAAGGAAGAAGGGAAGGAAGAAAGGGAGGAAGGAGGGAGGGAGGGAGAAAGGAAAAGAGGAAGGAAGGGAAGGAAGGAAGAAAGGGAGGGAGGAAGAAGGAAGGAAAAGAGGAAGGAAGCAGGAGGGAAGGAAGAAAGGGAGGGAGGAAGAAAGAAGGAAAGGAGGGAGGAAGGAGGGAGGGAAGGAAGGAGGGGGAGGAAGAAGGAAAGGAGGGAGGAAGGAAGGAAGGAAGGAAGAAAGGAGTAAGGAGGGAGGAAGGAAGAAGGAAGGAAAGGAGGGAGGATGGAAGGAGGGAAGGAAGAAGGAAAGGAGGAAGGGAGGAAGGAAGCAGGAAAGAAGGAAGAAAGGGAAGGAGGAAGAAAGAAGGAAAGGAGGGAGGAAGGAAGGAGGGAAGGAAGAAGGAAAGGAGGGAGGAAGGAAGAAAGGAAGGAAGGCAGGGAAGAAGGAAGGAGGGAGGAAAGAAGGAAGGAGGGAGGGAGGGAGGAAGGAAGGAAGAAGGAAGGAAAGGAGGGAGGACGGAAGGGAAGGAGGGAAGGAAGGAGGGAGGGAGGGAGGAAGGAAGGAAGGAAGGAGGGAGGGAGAATGAAAAGAAGAAGGAAGGAAAGAAGGACAGAGGAAAGAAAGAGAGGAGGGAGGGAGGAAAGAAGGCAGGGAGGAAAGGAAGGAGGGAAGGAAAGAAGGAGGGAAGAAAGTGGGATGGAGGAAGTACAGATGGAAGGGAGGAAGGGAAAGAAGGAACAGTCAAAACAGACGGGGTTAATTTGACCTGGGAAGACGACACAAAGGTTAAAATCAGAAAAAACCTTTTTTTTTGTTTTGTTTACCTTTTGAATCAACGAGCGGGATGGATTTAAGTGAGGACGAGTCTAGTAGCAGTTTGACTTCTCTGTAGGTGGACTCAGAGGACATGAACTTCACCTTCCTCACCATGATGTCTTCCACAAAGATGTTGTACTGGCTGTGAAACAGAGAAGCTGCGTCTGTGATAAAGGACTAAAAACACTTATAAAGAATTAAGGGATTAAGTCTAAGTGTCAGAGTAGAGTTGACTCTTGTTTTTAGTCTTAACCCTCCTGTCGTCCTCCCGGGTCAAACTGACCCCGTCTCTTTTGACTGTTCCTTCTTTCCTTCCTTCCTTCTTCCTTAATTTTTCCTTTGTTCTTCCCCTCCTTCCCTCTTTATTTGCTCCCTTCCTCCCTCTCTCCTTCCCTCCCTTCCTTCTCTCCTTACTTCCTTCCTCTTTTCCTTCCGCCCTCCCTCCTTACTCTTTTCCTTCCTTCCTTCCTCCCTTTCTTATTCCTTCCTTCCTCCCTTACTCCTTTCCTTCCTTCCTTCCTCCCTCCTTACTCCCTTACTTCCTTCCTCTTTTCCTTCCGCCTCCCTCCTTACTCTTTTCCTTTCTTCCTTCCTTCCTCATTCCTTCCTTCCTCCCTCCTTTCCTTCCTTCCTCTTTTCCTTCCGCCCTCCTCCTTCCTCATTCCTTCCTTCCTCCCTTCCTTCTTTCCTCCCCTTACTCCTTTCCTTCCTTCCTCCCTCCTTACTCCTTTACTTCCTTCCTCTTTTCCTTCCGCCCTCCCTCCTTATTCCTTTTCCTTCCTTCCTTCTTTCCTCCCTTACTCCTTTACTTCCTTCCTCTTTTCCTTCTGCCCTCCTTACTCCTTTACTTCCTTCTTTCCTCCCTTACTCCTTTTCCTTCCTTCCTTCCTTCCTTCCTCCTCCCTTCCTCCTGTCCTTCCTTGACCTGAGGGACAGCAGGAGGGTTAATCTCTGTCTCAGAAACTGGACTTTTATTTTTTTAAAGAAATAAACACATAATCACACCTTCAACATTATCACCGTACAAGCAATTAATCTTTCATCATTATCTGTAAACACAAATACTCTGCTTGAACTTTTCCTGCTAAACTCACTCTGCACCTCTCCACTGTCATTTTCTTTTGCTTCTTGACATCGCACCTAATTTTCTGTTTCTTATAAATGTTTCTCCTTTAATGTTTTTTTATCTGCACACAGTCACAAGGTTAAAAACAGCCGTTAGACACAGTGAAACATTTAGAGTAGAGACCTCTCTCTGTGCTGATTATCTCTCCTCTGTCTGCTGCATTAGATTCCAGAGAGGTAATTTTCTGTATTAAAACAGGAGGCATTAGTTTGCTTGTTGCTAGACGTCTGATGAGATATTTAGCCACGAGACTGAACATGTGACGATATATCTCATCGAGGGAAATGGAGGGAGGGAAGGAAGGAAAGGAGGGAGGAAGAAGGAAGGAAAGGAGGGAGGAAGGAAGGAGGGAGGAAGGATGGAAGGAGGGAAGGAAGAGAGAAGGAGGGAGAAAAGAAGGAAGGGAGGAAGGAAAGAAGGAAGGGAGGAAGGAAAGGAAGGAGGGAAGGAAAGAAGGAGGGAAGAAAGGGGGATGGAGGAAGTATTGTGCAACGAGACTGAACATGTGACGATATTTCTCATCGAGGGAAATGGAGGGAGGGAAGGAAGGAAGAAGGAAGGAAAGGAGGGAGGAGGGAAGGAAGGAAGGAAGGAAGAAGGAAGGAAGAAGGAAGGAAAGGAGGAAGGAAGGAAGGAGGGAGGAAAGAAAGAGAGAAGGAGGGAGGGAGAAAAGAAGGAAGGGAGGAAGGAAAGAAGGAAGGAAGGAAGGAAAGGAAGGAGGGAAGGAAAGAAGGAGGGAAGAAAGGGGGATGTAGGAAGTATTGTGCAATGAGACTGAACATGTGACGATATTTCTCATGGAGGTGAATGCCGTCTAATGAAGCAATAAAAAAAAAAAGACAATCAGTTTTTTCTATCGCTCATTTGCACGTCACGTCTCCTTTTTATAGCGTCACTATGTGGATTATTAACCTCGTTCTAGTTTGTGAACTACAGCTTCTACATGCTGAGAGAGATTTCACAGTCAGCAAGCAGCAGATGAGGAGAGGAGCAGCGGTAGGTTGACCTCAGGTCTCTACACTGAAAGCCTGAGGTAGGAGGAGGTAGGAGGAGCAGCTAGGGGAGCATAATGATGCAAACAGTAAAATGAGTCACGCTACCAAACTAAAACACACTTTATATGTATGTTGTTGTATTTTTGTGACATGAGATTTGTGCAATTTACTTTTATTGTGTTTTTTTTTATCAGCAATATGTTTTAATTTGTGATAATTGGACTCTTATCTCATTTATATTTATATACTAGGATTGTTTCTATTCTTTATAATAGACTTTCTGGTATTTGTGATTGTTATTCATATAAATACCAAAATGATCTATCTATAAAATATCTATCTCTATGGGGAGGAAAACTTTTACAGTGTTTGCATATTGCTTACTGCATATTATAATTCATATTTAGAAAGCAGAAGTGACATTCATTAAAAGATGATTAGTTAAAACATTTCAGAATGAAGCTGCATTGTTTTGCATTTTGTGATTTTCAGTCAAATAAAAACTATTTTCCCAGTCATATATTTCATCATTGAAGTTTTCTTAAAAATAGTGTTAAAATCTTGTCTCGTCTCGTCTCGTGAGCTGCGTGTATCATCACTCCCCTACTTGTTGCACTCATGCAGGACATCAGGTGAAAGTTGCTGAGATGGAAAGGTGATAAAAGAAAAAAACCAAACATCTCCTTTCTCTCCCTCATATGCTAATTCCAGGCGTGTACGGACCTCATGTGCCCGAATCCGAGCTCCGGCAGGTACGGCAGCTTCTTGACCTGGATGATGGAGTCGTAGAGAGACGGCTGCAGACCCTGAGCCACCATGTTGGCCAAGATCACCGCCACCATCATGGGGAGGATGTGTGAGATCTGGCCTGTCAGCTCGAAGCAGATCACCGCCGTGGAAACCGTGTGAGTCACCGCCCCGGTCAACGCTGCCGCGCCTGTTGTAGGGAGAGAGAGAGAGACACGGATGGGATGATGAAGGGGAAGGAAAGAGAGAGGGAGGGTGAAAGGGAAGGAGGGGAGGTTAAAGAGGGAGGAAGGAGAGGTAAAAAGGTGATTGGGGAGTGGAAAGTGGTGGAGGAGGAGATGATGGACAGAAGAAAACATAGGAGGATGAAAAAGGAGGAGGAGGAGGAAAAAAAGAGAGTTGAGAAGCAGGATGGAGGGATAAGAAGGAGAAATAATTTTTAAAAAGTGGATAAAAGGCTAAAAGATAGAGCATGAAACCAGGAGATAAAGGGCAGGAGGAATAAAAGAAAAATGGAAAAGGAGAATTAAATATGAGTAGAACAGAGGGTGAGAAGGAGGAGAGGTGGAAAAGAAAGGATGGAGGGGATGAAAAGAAAGGATAGCTGAGTGAAAAAGGGAAAAGCAGTGAAAGGAAGAGGACACAAAAGATTCTTGAAGCAAAAATAGATAAAAAAAGAAGTTGCGTCGGAGGTGAAAGGAAGCAAATAAAAAGGTCACAGGAGGAATATTGGAGAGAGGGATAACAAAGAAAAGGAGGGAGAGGAGGAGGGGATGGGGGTGGGCTTTGTAGGGCAACAGGAGGAGGATTGAAGGAAGGAAGGAAGGAAGGAAGGAAGGAAGGAAGGAAGGAAGGAAGGAAGGAAGGAAGGAAGGAAGGAATGAAGGAAGGAAGGAAGGAAGGCCACGTTTCTGGGTCAGTGGCTGAGGTGAGGACAGTGGAGGGAACCTGTGGTGACATTTTACTGTCAGAGCTCTGATGGAGAAAAAAAGGAGGAATAGAAGGAGGGAGAGGATGATAAAGAAAGAGGGAGGAGGAAGGAGACAAAGAAGATTAGTCGGGGAGGACAACTTTATACCAAGTGACAACTGGAGAGGAGAGAGGAGGAAGAAGAAGATGAGAGAAGTGACAGCAGAGAAAGAAATAGAGGAAGTCTCGGACTGCCGTTGACGAGCTGGAGGGAGCAGGAGGTCTGACAGTTAAGGAGGAGAAAGAGGGAGACAGGGAGGAGGAAGAGGAGGGAGGAGGAGAAGCTTGACAGTGAGGCCGAGCCCGAACGGATAAATGATGCAACAGCATCGATTAAATTCTGCTGCTTTTTATTAAAGGAAATGATTTAAAAGGGAAAGTTCACAGTTTTTAAAGTCAGTCTTAAAACAATAATCAGGTGAACGGATGAACATTAAAGCAGTTTTTCTTGCTGTAATTATTCCTCCTGTTCATACTGACCATTAGAATATCCCTAAATAATACATTATAAAATCCAAAAAATGTGCAAAAATATGTTTAAAAGCTAATATGAAGCTACAGTCGTCCAAATGAGTCAAATCTTCATCTTCATCTTCTATGTTTCCACGTTACAGTGTTTTTAGTAGCAAAGTCTTTTTGTTACTATACTTCCACCACAGCTCAACAGGGAAACACTAAGAGGGAATCTGATGCTAAAAAGACTGTAAATGTGTCAGATATCACTTGATATGACTAACTCAGACTGATGAAGCTCAATAGAAGCTGATCATCTACTTTATAACGACTGTGTGGACACCAGGTGGGGAGCTCCGGTCCTCTGCAATGATGCCAACACGGAAGTAACTTAAAACTGCATTCTATCAAAAGGCCACCAGGGGGCGACCGTTTTGGTGTCAAAAGGACTTCCGTCTCTATACAAGTCAATGGAGAATTCACCAACTTCTCACTTGATTTCTAACCTCAGTAAACGTTTTCAAAATGTGTTTATGGTCTCAATCGCTAGTTTAAAGCCTTCTTCAATGCAGTATGATGTTCATTTGGAACATTTTGGCCTCCCTGATTTTATATGTGACGATAAAGCAGGGTATGCATTAGGGCGTGGCTACGTCGTGATTGACAGGTTGATTGGTTCACAGGTTCAGGAGGGCGCCTCATGCTCCTCCTGATGCCCATATAAGTAGAATCCCTGTTTTTATTTTTCCCAGCATGCACCTGAAATTTTCAAGATGGCGCTTCTCAGATCCAATACTATTGGCCTCCAAGCAGCAGTCCACAAACCAATGGGTGACGTCACGGATGTTACGTCCTTTTCTTATATACAGTCTATGGTATGAACAGGAGGAATGATGCTTTAAGACACAGTGGAAAACTTCTGAACCTTTCCTTTAATCACATTTGATGCTGTTTGGTCTTTGACTTTACTCCTACATGTTCTACTAGACCAGTACAACATGGAAGGGGCAAAGTTTGAGACTCTACTCATTAAGTGGAGCTTCGACCTCCTCCACTGCCGTCCTCTGTGATTAATTCATTAAACTCTGACAAACTATGATGGGACCTCAGACCGGAGGGATTAATAAGAGGAAGGGAAGACTAACCAATGACTGCGTACCCTCCAGGGATAATGCGGTAAAGGATGCCGTCGAACACGATCCCATGAGGAAACAAGGTGGCCATGATCTCACCGACCAGCCTGCCGAACGCAGCTCCTACAGAAACAAAGACAGACTGACTGTTAGCTTTTTAAACTGCTGCAACCTTATATTTATTTAAAGCTCTATTCTAGTAGTTTATTTCACTCTATTTTTATTGTTCTGTACTTTGTTTTTATTGTATTTATTTTTTATTATTAGTGTGTGTGTGTGTGTGGGGGATGGGGTCGTCCTCCCGGGTCAAATTGACCCCGTCTGTTTTGACTGTTCCTACTTTCCTCCCACCTTTCCTTCCTTCTTTCTCCCTCCGTCCTCCCACCTTTCCTTCCTTCTTCCTCCCTCCTTTCCTTCCGTCCTTCCTCCCTCCTTCCGTCCTTCCTCCCTCCTTTCCTTCCTTCTCCCTTCTCCTCCCTCCTTTCCTTCCTTCTTCCTCCCTTCCTTCCTCCTTTCCTTCTTTCTTCCTCCATCGTTCTTTCCTTCCTTTCCTTCCTCACTTCCTTCTTTCCTTTCTCCCTCCTTCCTTCCATCCTTCTTTCCTTCCTTCCACCTTCTCTCTTTCCTCCCTCCCCTTTCTTCCTTCCTTCCTCCTTCCTTTCCTTCCTTCCTCCCTCCTTCTCTCTTTCCTCCCTCCCCCTTTCTCCCTTCCTTCTTTCCTTCCTCTTTTCCTTTCTCCCTCCCTCCTTTCCTTCCTTCTTCCTCCCTCCTTCCGTCCTTCCTTCCTCCTTTCCTTCCTTCCTTCCTTCCTCCCTCCTTCCTCCCTCCTTTCCTTCCTTCCTCCCTCCTTTTCTTCCTTCCTTCCCTCCCTCCTTTCCTCCTTTCCTTCCTACTTCCTCCCTTGACTCGAGGACAACAGGACGTTTAATGTTTCCATGCTTTTACTATTATTGTATTTTATTGTTATTTCTCAAATTGCACGTTTTTATGTTTTTCTTATTTCCAATTCTTACAGTTAAATGTTTGTTTAATCTAAAGCACATTGAGTTTCCATTGTGTATAAATGAAGCTGCCTTGCCTTACATGTGAATATACCTTCATAATAAAGATTAGACAGTCATAATAAAGAACAGGAGAATGAACAGTGAAGCTTTATGTATGAACACTGTCAACAAACAGCCTGCGTTGGTCTTTAACCTTCGTGTCATCTTCCCGGGTCAAACTGACCCCGTCTGTTTTGACTGTTCCTTCTTTCCTCGCTTCCTCCCTCCTT
Organism: Scomber scombrus; assembly: GCF_963691925.1. Classification (NCBI taxonomy): domain Eukaryota; kingdom Metazoa; phylum Chordata; class Actinopteri; order Scombriformes; family Scombridae; genus Scomber; species Scomber scombrus. The sequence continues at coordinate 3,935,155 of NC_084985.1, forward strand.
CTCTCTTTCTTTCCTTCCTCTCTCTTTCCTCCCTTCCTTCCTACCTCCCTCCCTCCCTCCTTCCTTCCTTCCTTCCTTCCTTCCTCCTTCTTTCCTTCCTTCATCCCTTCCTTCCTTCCTCCTTTCCTTCCTTTCTTCCTTCCTTCTTTCCTCCCTCCTTCCTTCCTTCCTTCTTTCCTCTGTCCTTCTTTCCTTCCTCCCTCCCTTCCTTCTTTCCTCTGTCCTTCCTCCCTCCCTCCCTCCCTCCCTCGTTCTTTCCTTCCTTCCTCCCTTCCTTCTGTCCTTCCTCCCTCCCTCCTTCCTCCCTCCCTTCCTTCCTTCTTCCTCCCTTCCATTCTTCCTTCCTCCTCCCTCCCTTCCTTCCTTGACTCAAGGACAACAGGAGGGTTAAACTGCGTGTTTAACATCAGCGGAGCAGACAGACGTGGAGTCTTCAGTGTTTCTAGTAAAAGCAGATGGTGAAAGTCTGATGAACTAAATCTCTCCCTAAAGGATTAACCTCCTCAGTGAAGACAGAGAAACCAGAGTAGATGAAAAGCAACATCCTCTTTACTACAGGCAAGAATAGTTTCTCACTAAGCTTCTTTAAAATAAAAAAACTACACATATTGTACCATTGATTATTACTTCCATACATTACCTGATGTTTGGAGGTTTGAGGAAACACATAGAAAACAATTACCATATTTTATAGTACAGAAAAGAGCAGTAAGAATTATAAATAAAAATATTATTTATATATTCACATGCTCTCACATTTCAGAGATTTGGCGGATTTTAAAAACTGTATAGTTACTGTATAAAGTTAAAAATAAGATTATTTAAATTCTAATAAATTATTAGAAAAAAAAGCAAAACAAAAATGTTTAAGATCATTTAAAGGAGTCAATCTGTGGAGTTAGATGGACAAATGCAAATTACCTGACCATTATTATTATTATTATTATTATCCTTATTACTTTTATTTGTATTATTATTTATGTATTATTGTGTTACTTATCCGTGCATTATTTATTACTTTAACCTTTATTTATGCCCCTCTCTTTTACGCTGATTTTTTTGGTGCTGCAAACAACATTTCGTTGTGCTTTATATAAAATGACAATAAATAAATATCTATAGATTTAAAAATAAGATGATTAAAAGAAATAAACCTGAGGAATAAATTAACTTTGTAGTGGATTTTTGTTGTGTTTATGAACCTGATATATAACCATGCATATATATATAAATAAGGAAATATATGTTTATATTTTCAGTGTATTATTATATGTGCATTATTGTATTATTATTATAAATATGCTGTGTATGTTATATATGTAGAGATCTATTCAAAAGACCTATTTTTTGGGTTTGTCAATGTTTCTAAAAGAGAAGAAGAAAACAAGCACATGTGATTATTTACTTTATTTATTAACGTGAATATATTTGAAAATTACCAAAATAAACTAAACTAAATGAATCACTTATTCTGTTTTAAATGTAATAAAAGACACATTTTCAACATGTGTCTCATTATTTCAACAGCGTTACATTAATTAGTTTCAGCTCCAGATAAACAGCCTTTTATTTTTTAATATTATTCCTCTGTAAATGTTCTTGTTAAAAAGTTTTGTGCTGAACAGAAACCCAGCGTGACCGAGCAGATCCAGAGTTTATTTATTTCCTGGTTAATGAGGAATATTTGAAAGTGAAGCTTTGGTAAAGGTCACTGCTCCACAACAGCCAACAAGAAAATAAGAGAAGAAGAGAACTAGAAACTGCTCCTGATACTAATATTTAAACATGAAACAACACCACTGATTCTGTGTAAGCGTTAAGCATTAATAATAATTAATACATTAACATTAATTAGACTTTAGGCGTATTAGCTGCACTTCATCGGCTCCCAGTATCTTTAGAATAGATTTTAAGCTTCTTTTACTTGTTTTTAAACCTTTAAATCATAAATTCTCTGTTTTTTTATATTATTAATAAGCTCTCAGATCATCTACTGCTGAGTTTTTAAATAAACACAATAATGCAAACAAGAAAAGAGGAAATGCAGCTTTCTTTAATTATTCTTCAAAATGATTGAAATACTCTACTTTAAAGCTGAAAACTTACTTATTATAAATTTAATTTTTATAATTAGTGTCATTTCAACTTATTTTAACAGACTGTTTAATTTAATTTTTTAATGGTTTAATTGCTGTTATTTGATTTATTTATTCATTTTTCTCTGTAAAAGCACTTTGAGATACATCTCTTGTATGAAAGATGCTCTATAAAGAAAGTTTATTATTATTACCATTAATATTAAATCAGTCATGTTTTTTACTTAAGTTAAAAAGACAATTAAACACATACAACTTTAACAAAAACTAGTAAAATAATAATAATAATAATAATAATCACATGCATGTAAATATGATGTGAGTGTGTTTGCTCACCCAGAATAAAGACGGGCATGAAGGCTCCAGATGGGATGGGCATGGTGGTTGCTACTGCGGACATCCAGAACTACAGGAAAACAAATAAACAAATAAACATAAACATAAACATAAACATACAGGAATATAAACTCTACATGGAGACCAATAATAAACTGTGATGTAAGGATAAGTAATATTTTTATTACTGTCAACAAGTTTTTATTATTTGTTTTTATTTGTTATTATTAGTGTGTGTGTGTGTGTGTGTGTGTGTGTGTGTGTGTGTGTGTGTGTTCGTGTCGTCCTCCCGGGTCAAATTGACCCCGTCTGTTTTGACTGTTCCTTCTTTCCTCCCTTCCTTCCTTCCTCCCTCCTTCTCTCCTTCCTCCCTCCCCCTTTATTCCTTCTTTCCTTTCTTTCCTCCATTCCTTCTTTCCTCTGTCCTTCCTTCCTCCCTTCATCTATTCCCTTCTCCCTCCCTCCCTCCTTCCTTCTATCCTTCATTCTTCCTTCCTTCCTCCCCCCTTTCCTTCCTTCTTCCTCTCTCCTTTCCTTCCTTCTTCCTCCTTCCTCCCTTCTATCCTCCCTCTCTCCCTCCTTCTTTCCTCCTTCTCTCCCTTCCTCCCTCCTTCTCTCTTCCCCCCCCCCTTTATTCCTTCTTTCCTTTCTTTCCTCCATTCCTTCTTTCCTCTGTCCTTCCTTCCTCCCTTCATCTTTTCCCTTCTCCCTCCCTCCCTCCTTCCTTGTATCCTTCATTCTTCCTTCCTTCCTCCCCCCTTTCCTTCCTTCTTCCTCTCTCCTTTCCTTCCTTCTTTCCTCCTTCCCTCCCTTCCTTCCTCCTTCCCTCCCTCATTCCTTCCTCCTTCCCTCCCTCATTTCCTTCCATCCTCCCTCCCTCCCTCCCTCCCTCCCTCCTTTCCTCCCTCCTTTCCTTCCTTGACTCGAGGACAACAGGAAGGTTAATGTTTCCATGTTTTTACTATTACTAAAATTAATTAATTAATTGTTGGGTTTACTACGTTGTTATTTCTCATATCTTTGGTTATGAGTTTGTTTATGTAAAGCTAGCAAAGCTCTGTAAACTGAATATATTCCTGCACATGCTCAGTAGCGTCCAACTCATAAATAGAACATCTCTCCACAGACTGAAAACATGATCGTTAATAAACAAACTGTGACTGTAATCTTAGTGAAGTTAGTCAGTGTGGCTCATTGGTGTGTTTTTAACAGAGGAATAATAAGATATATCAGGTTTATGATAAACAGTAAACACAATACTGCAGATTAATTCATTGTTGGTTTGGCTCTACACTGATTAGTTGACATTAACCCTCCTGTCGTCCTCCCGGGTCAAATTGACCCCATCTCTTTTGACTGTTCCTTCTTTCCTTCCTTCCTTAATTTTTCCTTCGTTCTTCCTTTCCTTCCCTCTTTCTTTGCTCCCTTCCTCACTCTCTCCCTCCCTCCCTTCCTTCCTCCTTTCCTCCCTTATTCCTTTCCTCCCTTACTTCCAATTTTCCTTCCGCCCTCCCTCCTTACTCCTTTCCTTCCTTCCTTCCTTCTCTCCTTACTTCCTTCCTCTTTTCCTTCTGCCCTCCCTCCTTCCTCTTTTCCTTCCTTCTTTCCTCCCTTTATTCTTTCCTTCCTCCTTTCCTCCCTTATTCCTTTCCTTCCTTCCTCTTTTCCTTCCGCCCTCCCTCCTTATTCTTTTCCTACCTCCCTTCCTTCCTTCTTTCCTCCCTTACTCCTTTCCTTCCTTCCTTCCTCCCTCCTTACTCCTTTCCTTCCTTGACCTGAGGACAAAAGGAGGGTTAAGAGAAATATAGAAAAGCCTTTAATCAGAGCTGGTAGTATTGATACCACCTGTTGATAGTATAGAAAAGTCTCAATCTTTGACCAAATAGTCTTTTATTTTCATATAATTTAAATATATTCCTGCTTGTTTGTCCTTTCATATGAATCTACCTGAGTCTGTATCCGAGCTTAACATTACATCAGCATCATCGCTGTCATTTGACACATCGACACGTTGAACATGCCTCTACACTCGCTCCACAATCAGGAGGAAATAATCTCATCCTCCTTCGTCAAGAGCAAACAGGTCAACAGCTATTTATCTTGATTGCGTTTCTCATTTTCAATAGTATCTCCTTTTGTTTCTGCAGGTTACCCTCCTAATACTAATTAGATCGCTTCCAAGATGCTGTGTTGCATAGCAACAGCAGTGATGTAAAGTCCCCTGCACCCTTTGGAGCTCTCATCTCTGTTCGCATTTGAGGAGAAACCCTTTCCTATTTGGTCACGGCTTCATGAGTTCATTGCAGGAGTGGTGTGAATATAGAGTGTGTGTGTGTGTGTGTGTGTGTGTGTGTGTGTGTGTGTGTGTGTGTGTGTGTGTGTGTGTGTGTGACCCTTGGGTGTCCTTGAGCAAGGCACTCAATCAACAGCTGCTCCAGTGAAGCTGCAGAGAGGATGTAACAGTGTGTGTGTGTGTGTGTGTGTGTGTGTGTGTGTGTGTGTGTGTGTGTGTGTGTGTGTGTGTGTGTGTGTGTGTGAAGAGAGAGCGGACGTACGGACTGACTCTCGCTCTGCAGGGAGAATTAAAGCTGAACTCGCCCTTCAGAATGTCGCTCACACTGTTTGTCTCCCAACAACTTTTCTCCGTTTCATCGCGACGTCTCTTCAAAACAGCGAGACTAATAACACACTTTGTTCTCGGCTGCAGAGAGCTCATCAGACATATAATGATTACCTTTACACAAACTCTGGATTGTTTGGTGTGTACTTCTGTGTGTGTGTGTGTGTGTGTGTGTGTGTTTCACCGGCATCCCCCTCACAGGCGCCACACGCTGAGCTCTCTCTCTCTATTTTTATTTGAAGCGATTGGGTAGAAACACTCTTCGTGACTATTTCAGCAGTCTGGCTGCACGTCGTCTGTCATCATGGTTTGAAAACTTAATTACTGCGTGCTACAAGATAAAAACTCATTAGTGTTAGTCTCTCACAGGGCGGCTGCTATCCTGATGTAACGAGAGGGTTGTACTCACTGGCTGCTCTCTCTCTTTAAAGGTGCAGTGCGTAGAATTTAATGGCATCTAGTGGAGCAGACTCTCTAATTTAACTGATTTAATTTCTTTATTCAAAGTCTCATTTCCACAGAATCAGAGCAATAAAAAGTGTGTTTCCTCCTCATAGTTCACTTCTTAAATCCTGTGTTGCTGAGCTTCAGATGAAGAGTTAATCACACTATAGAGTGGAGGCGGCCGTAGCACCATCTGGTTCAATAAGAGTTTATCCGATTGTGCTAAAATTCAGCAGCTGAGCTGAAAGAGAACAGAAACACTGGAGTCTGTGTTTTCCATCATGCTTCTTTTATTTTCATTATAGTTAGATTTGTAGTTATTTTGAGTCATTTTGAAACAAGACTCAGTTTGTAAAAGTTAGATCCTGCTGTGCTGTTATTCTGCATTGATCAGCGTACAATCAAGTTTTTTTAAAGTGCAGAAATTCAACTGACAAATTTAGATTTTTGACTTATTATTTGATGGTCATCTACTGTGAGCCATAAAGAAAACAATACAATGGTCAGGCTAGGGACCTAAATCTCTTTATATGTTTTTTGTGTTCAATTTCTGTTAAAAGAAAAAATAAGAGAAGTTAACTCCAGATGTTCAGGATGTATGAACCAAATATTCTTAACAACCTAAACCTGCTCTTATCCAGCTGTGCTGATGATGAATCCCACTTGATCTTAAATTGGGAGAAGCTTGGCCAGTTGTTGGTTAAATAGCACAGGTAAACATTACATAAACTCTATATAAGGGCAGCTGTAAATACTAAGATTCAGAGAGACGCCACCAAAAAAAGGCAGCAAGAAGAAGATGAACTTTAGCAGGAATGACACAACTTAAAATGTATTATACTACCAATACTATTAATTTAACCCACCATTTTAATAATCCAGTTATTATAATTATTTTGAAACATGATCTAACTTTGATTGATGTTGATGATATTTATGCATTTTTTATGTTTCTTATCTTAGTTTTAGCTGTTGTGTCTGCTTTCACACTTGTTTACAGTTGTTGTGTTCAGTGGTAGGTTCGTGCATCATAGTATTGTTTTGACATTTGTAAATAATGGATGGATGAGCAATGTAAGCACAGCCTGGAATCACTTCCCTCCTAAAAGTAATATCATAATCTTATTCTCTGGACACATACATTTTCCTCCAGCTATAGTTTGCAATGTGTTCTGACTGCACATGGACCATAATACTGGATACTACATAATATTATACTAGAATAGAGTCTCAAAACACCTTGTTCAGGTGCATTCACAGTGTTTTTAAAGCCGTTATATTATCACATTTTAAAAGACACTGAGCTGTCAGAGTGAAATCATCCTTATACTCATGATATCTTTGTTTTTGTTGTTGTTGTAAATTTCACTAACTAGCTGAACCTGGCAAGAAATGCACCAAACTTGCAGATTAATTGACACTTCAAATTGTTAAGATTCACTTTTCTGTTGGACAGAAAACAGACAAAGTGAGATAAAAAAGTTAAATCCTGTGTTTGGTAGAAGAGAAAAAGCATCAACACAGAAAGGAACAGATTATATGTGTGTTTGAGTGTGTGTTAGAGAAAGGCTGACAGCAGAGAAACACTGCGAGCGTGTGCGTGTGCGTGTGTGTGTGTGTGTGTGTGTGTGTGTGTGTGTGTGTGTGTGTGTGTGTGTGTGTGTGTGTGTGTGTGTGTGTGTGTGTGTGTTGTGAGCAGAGTTTTAGCAGCCAGCTGCTCTCAGTTTTGGTTGAATTAAGTTTTCACTACAGGGCGCCACTCTGCTCAGCTGAAAATTACCGTGATTCAACCAAAGCAGTGTAAGACGGAGAGTGACGGGCTTAACATCCTTTTGATGGGATTATTTATGTGCTATTTATGCTTAATTTGACTTGAGAGCGCAACGACAAACACAGTGAAGTTCACTCTGAAAGGGAAAATGGATTTTGCGGAGTTCAAAGGGGAACTTTTCTTTTTTCTACTTATTTTATAAATCTAATAACTTTTAACTGTAGAGAGAGAGAGAGAGAGTGGATTTAGGGGAAAATGATGAAGGGCTTTTCTGTATTAAATTTCCTTTTCATTTATTAAAATGAAGAGTTAATTGAAAGCAGTTTGACTTCAGACTGTTTTGTCTCTCAGAACGAACCCTGCTGAGGTGGTTAGAAAAACACCTGCGTCTCAAATCACATACTTCTGTTAGTACTCGTGTAGTTGTCTCACATCAAACACGGCTGTTGAGCACTTACCAGGAATGACAATTTGCTAGATAGCTATATAAATTATGATTTACACACCTGACAATGCTTTCTGATACCTCAAAGCTGTTTTCTGTTCTATTTGATAAAGACAGTCGGGTTAGTAGAAGCACAGAAAGCCCTTTCTAATCTTCAGATGGTATTTTCTGCTCTAACCGGTTTCCCACTTCATTACAGTCCTCTGCAGATTTTCAGCAGACAGGAGGCAGCGACAGCTTGGTGCCGTTTCCTGCAGCAACAGACAGACTGTAGGCGGGTCAGGACTCCGAGTATTTAGAGACCAGACTTTGCTCTGTCTGTCTGTGTTTTTCACACGTAACTCTCTTGAACTTGGGAGCTCGGATCACGCTATTTCTAATGAAGAACAATACTGTGGGTGGAGTGATAGAGAGGCTAGAATAGTATGAGTGAAGGAGAGATACCTTTTACCTTCAGAGGAGTGTGATCTGACGTTTCATTGTGTCTTGATTGCATTTGAAGGTAAATTGATGGCTTTAGTTCACAGATGCTCAGTGTGATAAAAAAAACTGGGTGGCAACTAAATTACAGTGGTGTCACAAGCAGAGTTAGGATCTTTGTTCTCTAGTTTCATGGAGTTGTTCTGGAGAAATGTTTTCCAGTATCAAGTGTGCAAATATTTAAATGCTCATAAGTAAAAAAGAGAAGGGCTATAGTTTGGTTTCGGACTTATTGGCTGAATGAGGTTGTGGAAAAACTGTTATATTGTCTTGGTTTCCTTTCTGCACTTCAGTGTGGTATTAAATAATGTTTTATGTTGTTTAACATTGTCGTATATAGTGTCTGCATTAGATGTAATTAGGCTGGGCAATTAATCGAAAAAATAACCGAAACCGACATTTAGAAACTTTAATCGACTTAATCTTGCTCATGTCAATTAATCGTGGTGTTCACTGTTGCCATGACAGCAAAGGTTGCATATCTTTAAGGAATTTGAAAACTTGTCTCCAGTGATCATTTGAACCCAAACCATGATCTTTACTTTACATAGTTCTAATCAAGTAAACTAGGCATTAACCACAGTGTCACACTTAAAACATCATTATTTTCACTCCCTAAAGATCCTCATGTGTGTGAGGGGCAGCAGAGTAAAATACAAAACTAAAGAAACTGTGAAAATACATAATTGTTCATCAAGGGAGGAGATAATCGTTCATTAATCGTAATCGAGGTTAAAAGTTCAATTAATCGTGATTTTGATTTTTGGCCATAATCGCCCAGCCTTAGATGTAATGAAGCCCACTGGACAGCTGTAAATATAAAGATCCATCATGTTGTTTGTGAGTTTTTTAGAGGAGAAAATAACATGATTAGGTTTCAGGCTCTATGCTATACAGTAGTCATGGTGACAGACCTATCCTCAGTGTGTGATAGATAAGGTTATACATTTTTGTTTCATTGTATTCACCAATTATATGTAGCTGTCCTTGTTAGTTGTTCTGGTTTCCTCTCAGCCAATCAATAAGCGCCGTTTTTGATGACTCACACTTTGAGCATCATCATCAGGCTTCTGGGCCACCTTGAAACTTGTTAGCGCCTCATGCCGTCTTTGAACATCTCTGTATGCTCCTGAGATGATCCTGACGATGACAAACTGCTGATTAGCATTCAGCGGCTGCAGTGTTTGTGTGCGTCACACTGATACGGTTTTGTTTACGGTGTGTAACTGATCATTTCTCCACATCTGATGGTTCTTTACAGGCTTCAGAGTTTCAGGGACTTTGAGCTGATTTACAGTCGACACGCTGACTAAAGACCAGATTCTCAACACATTTCTACTCATAAAATATTTAGTTAACGATTGAGAGCATAGTAAGAATGGTAGTTTCCAGTGTGTGTGTGTGTGTGTGTGTGTGTGTGTGTGTGTGTGTGTGTGTGGCTGCTTTAAAGAAAACATAAGAAAGCTTAAACTGCTGGCGGACTGCCAGAGCTGCTGCTAACCTTGCATAAGGGAAAAAAGAGAGGAAGACAAACACACACACACACACACACACACACACACACACACACACACACACACACACACACACACACACACACACACACACACACACACACACACACACACACACACACACACACACACACACACACACACACACACACACACTTTGTCCCCACGACCAACATGAGTGACCTGCAACAAATGTCCCTAATGAAGAGGAGGGTGATGACGAAAAATGCTGACGTCAGGTGGAGAAAGTCAAACACACACAGACACTCATACACACACTCATACACACACACACACACACACACACACTTCTTAGATGTCACACACCTTCATGAGGAAGAAGAGCAGCAAGATGATGAAGACGCTGACGTTGGGGTGCAGCCAGGCGGCAGAGCGCCCAGACCAGGCGGAGGTGAAGAGTCCCCGAAATCTTGGTCCAGGTGAAGTTATCGAACAGAGAGTTGATACATTCCCTGGGCATCAACTGGGGAGGTAGAGGGGTGACAGAGAAGGAATTAAGGAAAGAGAAAGAAAGAAAGAAAGAAAGAAAGAAAGAAAGAAAGAAAGAAAGAAAGAAAGAAAGAAAGAAAGAAAGAAAGAAAGAAAGAAAGAGAGAAAGAACGAAAGAAAGACAAAGACAGAAAGTAAAGTGAGAGATATGAGCGTTGATGAGGCCAAAACAAGAAAGAGGGATGAAGAGGAGGAAGAGATAATAGACAGAAAGAAGGGAGATGAAGTTTAATGAAGGGAGGGCAGGAGAGGAGAGGAGAGGAGAGGAGAGGAGAGGAGAGGAGAGGAGAGGAGAGGAGAGGAGAGGAGAGGGCAGGAGAGGAGAGGAGAGGAGATGAGAGGAGAGGAGAGGAGAGGAGAGGAGAGGAGAGGGCAGGAGAGGAGAGGAGAGGAGAGGAGAGGAGAGGAGAGGAGAGGAGAGGAGAGGAGAGGAGAGGAGATGAGAGGAGAGAAGAGGAGAGGAGATGAGAGGAGAGGAGAGGAGATGAGAGGAGAGGAGAGGAGAGGAGAGGAGAGGAGAGGAGAGGAGAGGAGAGGAGAGGGCAGGAGATGAGAGGAGAGGAGAGGAGAGGAGAGGAGAGGAGGAAAGAGAAATTAGGGGAAAAAGAGAAAGAGAGAGAAAAGAAAAGTGAGTGACGACAGAATGTGTAGAGAATGTCAGGTGAGATAAACAGACAGGAAGTCATGTGATCGATGACTCATCAATGACTGATTCACTTCAATCAATTTGCTCCAGATTTACATACATTTATGAATTCTTCTGGATCTGCTCACAAACAATCAAATAAATAAATAAAAAATAAATAAAAACCATCTGAAGCATTTCATCTGAAGTCTAAAAGGGTTTCTGCTCTTTTTACTTTTATTATTAATGTTGTTGTAATCATTTTAATCATCACTCTGATTCCTCTTTATTGTTTGTTATTGTTTGTTTCTCCTCTGTTTTAAAGCACTTTGGATCAATCAATCTTTATTTATAAAGCACCAAATAACAACACAAGTCATCTGAAGGCACTTTACACATAGAGATCTTTAATTTAGATTAAAGAGACCCAACGTTCCTCTATGAGCAGCACTTGGTGTCAGTGCCAAATAAAAACTCCCCTTTAACGGGAAGAAACCTCAGGCAGAACCGGGCTCTAAGTGGGCGACCATCTGCTTTAACCAGTTGGGTTGAGAGAGAGAAGGAGAGAAGGAGAGAAGGAGGAGAGAGTGAGAGAAGAGAGAAGCACAGTAACAAATAACATAACAGGAGAATGAATAATAGGGTGACAGCTGCAGCATGTACGGCTCCGTCTATCAGAACCGAGACGATGATGCATCCAACTAGATCAGAGGTGTCAAACTCATCTTCATTCAAGGGCCACATACAGCCAGATATAAGGAAGGAAGGAAGGAAGGAAGGAAAGAAGGAAGGAAGGAAGGAAGGAAGGAAGGGAAAAAAACAAGACAGGAGGGAAAGATAGAAGAAAGGGAAGAAAGACAGATGTAAGGAAGGAAGAGAAGTCAAGAATGAAGGAAAAGAAGACAGGAAGAAAAGATGGAAGAAAGGAAGAAAGACAGATGGATGGAAAAAAGAAGAAGGAAGGAAGGAAGGAAGTAGGAAAAGAAGACAGGACGGAAATATGGAAGGAAGGAAGGAAGGAAGGAAGGAAGGAAGGAAGGAAGGAAGGAAGGAAGGAAGGAAGGAAGGAAGGAAGGAAGGAAGGAAAAGAAGACATGAACGAAAGATGGAAGAAAGGGAAGAAAGACATGGATGGAAAAAAGAAGAAAAGAAGGAAGGAAGGAAGGAAGTAGGAAAAGAAGACAGTACGGAAATATGGAAGGAAGGAAGGAAGGAATGAAAAAAAGACAGGAGAGAAGGAAGGAAGGAAGGAAAGAAGGAAAAGAAGACATGAAGGAAAGATGGAAGGAAGTAAGGAAAGATGGAAGGAAGGAAAAAAAAGACAGGAGCGAAGGAAGGAAAGAAGGAAGGAAGACAGGAAGGAAAGTGGGCCGGATTGGACCCCTTGGCGGGCCGGTTTTGGCCCACGGGCCACATGTTTGACACCCTGAACTAGATCAACTGTGTTGTGTTTAAAGTGCTTTATAAGTAAAGTTGAATCAAGGACCAGAGAGTTATCAGTGTGTGAGTGGAGATGGAGAGGATCCAAGATGTAACTGTATTTCCTCTATGGTGTTGAAGTTCACGTCTGGTTCATAACCCGTGTAACATTTAATCCTCTCTCACTGTGCTGTCAGTCACTCTGCACAGTGCTACTAAGTTGGATTTAAAGGATTTCATTCCCCAAAAGATACATATACACTTTTTTTTAGTGGAGGGAAAATACAAAGTATCAGGAGGGTCAAACTCATTTTCATTCAAGGGCCACAAACAGCCAGATATGATCTGTTGTGGGCCGGATCATTAAAAAGATGGAAGGAAGGAAGGAAGGAAGGAAGGAAGGAAGGGAGGAAGGAAGGAAGGAAGGAAGGAAGGAAGGAAGGGAGGATGGACAAATAGAAGGAAGGAAGGAAGGAAAAGAAGGACGGAAGGAAGGAAGGAAGAAAGGGAGGAAGGAAGGAAGGAAGGAAGGAAGGAAGGAAGGATGAAAGGAAGGACGGAAGGAAGGAAGGAAGGAAGGAAGGACAAATGGAAGGAAGGAAGGAAAGTAAAGAAGGAAGGAAAAGATTGAAGGAAGGAAAGATGGAAGAAAGAAAGAATGAAAGAACAGAAAGGAAGGTTTGAAAAGAAGACAGGAAGGACGGAAGGAAAGAAGGAAGGAAAGAAGAAAGAACAGAAAGGAAGGTTGGAAAGAAGACAGGAAGGACAGAATGACGAAAGGAAGGAAGGCATGAAGGAAGGTGGGCCAGATCGGACCCCTTGGCGGGCCGGTTCTGGCCCACGGGCCGCATGTTTGACACCCCTGCACTATATGGACAAAAGTATTGGGACACGTCTCTTAATCACTGAATTCAGGTGTTTCAGGCCACAGGTGTATAAAATCAAGAACCTAGGATGGGTCGTTCTGAAGAGCTCAGAGAGTTCAAGCGTGGTAGCTGTCAGAGGAGGCCACCTTCAGCAGTAAGTTGATAGATAGGTGGCAGTTATTCACGATCAACTGTAAGTGGTATTATTGGAAAGTGGAAGCGTTTAAGAACAACAGCAATAAGTGCTGAGGAGCATGTTTAGAAGTCGCCAACGCTCTGTTGACTCAATAACTGCAGAGTTCTGAACTTCCTCTAACGTTAATATCAGTACAGAAACTGTCTGCTGGGAGCTCGTGATATGGGTTTCTATGTCCGAGCAGCTGCATGTAAACCATCACACCTAGCTTCGGATTACATCACCTAGCTTCGGATGCAGTGGTAATGTGTTCTGTGGAGTGACGAATCATGCTTGCAGGAGAACGATACCTGCCGACTGCTTTGTACCAACTGTAAAGTTTAGTGGATGAAGGATGATGGTATTGGATGTTTTTCAGGGAGTTGGGTTTGGCCCCTTTAGTTCCAGTGATGGGAAATCTTAATACTACGGCACACCAAGACATTTTGGATAATCCTATACTTCCAGCTTTGTGGGAACAGTTTGGGGAGGGTCGTTTTCTGTTGCAGCATGACTGTGCCCCAGTGAACAGAGCAAGGTCCATTAAGACATGACTGGGAGGAATCTGACTGACCCAAACAGAGTCCTGACCTCAACCCCACCGAACACTTTTGGGATGAACCAGACGTTGTCGTCCAGTATCAGTGCCTGACCTCAATAATGCTCTTCTGGATCAATAGGCAAAATCTTGTAGAAAGGATTCCCAGAGGAGTGGAATCTGTTACAGCTCCATATTAATACCTGTGGATTTAAGACAGGATGCCATAAAAGCTCCTGTAGGTGTAACAGCCAGACGACCCGATACTTTTGTCCATATACTGTAACTATATGAAATAGAGAGGATCAATTGTGCACCAAAGTTTTTTATTTTCTAAAGTGAAATGAGTGAAATTTAAATATCAAGTCACTTCTTTGTTAGAAACGGTGTGAATAATTTCTATAATCAGGGTGTTAAAGAGATGCAATGAGAGCACTAAAAACATGTTAAGGTGTTGCTAAGTGACACATGCATTTATAACAACGTATAACACACACACACGCACACACACACACATGCAGACACACCTAGTTCATACTTTGCAGTCTATTCTGAGCGTCAGTGAGACACATGATTAGCTGTTAGCTCTGGGTGTCTGAGCTTTAACCTTAAAAGCTTTTACCTTCCTTTGTATTACGAGGCACGCAGCCTTCATTAACTCATTCATTCATTCATGCAGAAATACACACTGAATACACCACACATGCACTTTAATAAGCTGTGATTTTGTTGGTTCATGCTTACATCCCACTTTATCTAACCTCCTCTTCCACTTTACCAAACAATGCATGAAATGTGTGAAGCCTCCTCGAACCCTGGAGTTTTAATAACAACATCTTTATATGCTGCTTACACACTCACAAGAGGATTTCACCAATTTAGCATTTAACATCGTCAGACTCGAGACGGACAGTTGACGATATCAATGTAACAGAAGCGGGAATAATGGATTTCATGCCAGATTTGTTTATAAGAGGCACGTCGGAGTGATTTCAGTGGGATTCATCGGTATTCTTATACAGATATTTTTCTCTTAAGTATGAACTAAATGTGTGAGTTTAGCTCTCGTTGTGCAGGTCATGAACATATAGCACGTTAGATAACATTTTTGTAACCTTTTCACTCTATATGAGTTTGCAGGTCTGGATTTTATTGAGTTAAAATGATAATTATTATGTTTTTGAATGTTAAAATGATCTGGAAAAAAGGTTTTAATAATTTAAGATGTTTTTTTAAATGTAATTGTAATTGTTTTTTAATGTAATTTTAGTTGGTTTTCTAGTGTAATTTTAGTTGGTTTTTAATGTAATTTTAGTTGTTTTTTGATATAATTTTAGTTAATTTTTAATGTAATTTTAGTTAATTTTCTAATGTAATTCTAGTTGGTTTTTAAGGTAATTTTAATTAATTTTCTAATGTAATTTTAGTTGTTTTTTAATGTAATTTTAATTAATTTTCTAATGTAATTTTAGTACATTTTTTTGTGTACTTTTAAGGTTTAATTTTTTTTATTTTATTCTAGTTCATTTTTAATGTAATTGTACTAGTTTTTTTTACATTGTGAACTAAAATATTAAAATTTGTCCCCTATAGATTTTGCAGTAAAGTGCACTGTATTCCTTATTTTTTTTAAATTACATGTTGTTGTTTACTTTAATGCACCATCCAGGTACAAATGCAGAATTAATCATCTGTTATCATCCAGGCTGCCAATTTACTGAGAGTTTTATTAGATTTTATGATTCTTATTTGCATATTTTTGCGCTGTAGCGTCTACATATCAGTAGTAGTTGTAAACAGCTGTCTCTCTCTCCAGTATGATGAGTATTGTGTTGCAGCTGACGGTGTAACATCACCTACTGCAAAGCTCTAATACGCTCTCCAATAATATCTCTGTGACTTTACAAAGACATTTTTAGCATCTACACTCACGGGAAAGTATTCCCTCTTTATTTCTGTCACACTCCAGCGCTGCTCTGATGACACGGCGTTGGCAGCTGGATTCATATTTTCTAATTATTGCAGCTGTTTTACTACAGAAGCTCCTAAATTTGTTATATTTTTGTCTAAGTTTCACATATATTATGTAAGTAGCGGCTAGTGTAGCTACAGAGGTTTGGCAGCCTCTCTTTTTAAAACATTTAAGAGATTTCACTGCTCCCTCTGGAGCCAATAAAGGCTTTATTAGGACTTTCCATGTATTCAGTAGCGCTCCCCGAGGGCTGTAAACAGACTTTGATGTTTAAAATTAGTAGCGTTCCCTGTTTAAGTGAATTCATCCTCGTACCGATACCTGATCAAAGTTTTGTTGCCGTTTGTCCCTCAAAAGCTGCACGAGGCGGTGTCTCCCTGTGGTACCGAGAAGTCACATTCAAAAACTTTTTTTAAACTTCAAATACCCCCAAAAAATACACTTTTTTTTGGTCTGTCATGACGCTTTAAACCAAAGAGACAAAACACCTGAAAGCTCATCGGTGGAATCCAGGTTTCTCCGCAGAGATTGCTCAAATTCATCACGGCTACTTTGTTCTGTGTTGTTTTTAAGCAGGTGTATTTTTAAATAAATATATAATCCTGCTGGAGTTTTAAAACATGTAAATTAGTCGCCACTGTTTGCTGTTGTGAGGTGACATTTACTGCTGTGTGTTTTTTTTGCTTATCAGCTCTCTGTTGCTGTCAGCACTCACACGCAGGTTACAAACAGATACACACGCCCTGTATCCTCCCTTCTGTTTACATGACATGACAAGGAAGCAGGAAGGACAAGATAGGAGAAGATGTGAACTCTGACCTCTCCTGCCATGAACTGCCCGAACCCGGGAGGGAAAGTCAAGGTGGCGATGACCAGAGTTACCATCGCAGGGTAGATCAGCCGGCTGTGATGGGAGGCAGAGATCAGGAGAGTCAGCAAAAAAAAAAAAAATCCTAATTAAACCCAGAATGCTAAATAAAACATCTAAGGAGCACAGAGGCACAGAGACCTACATGTATTTAACCCTCCTGTTGTCCTCGAGTCAAGGAAGGAAAGAGAGGGAGGAAGGGAGGGAGAGGGGAGGGAGGAAGGAAGGAAGGAAGGAAGGAAAGAGAGGGAGGAAGAAGGAAGGACAGGAGGGAGGGAGGGAGGTAGGAAGGAAGGAAGGAAAGGAGGGAGGGAGGAAGGAAGGAAGGAAGGAAGGAAAGGAGGAAGGAAGGAAGGAAGGAAAGGAGGAAGGAAGGAAGGAAAAGAGGGAGGGAGGAAAGAAGGACAGAGGAAAGAAGGAAGGTAGGGGGGGGGAAAGAAAGAGAGATGGAAAGGAAGAAGGAAAGGAAGGGAGGAATGAAGGAAGGAAGGAAGGAAGGAAGGAAGGAAGGAAAGGAGGGAGGAAGGAAGGAAAGGAGGGAAGGAGGAAATATAGCCGGCTGTGATGGGAGGCAGAGATCGGGAGAGTCAGCAAAAAAAAAAAATCCTAATTAAACCCAGAATGCTAAATAAAACATCTAAGGAGCACAGAGGCACAGAGACCTACATGTTGTTCATACAGTAAATATGTATATTTGCATTTATTAGCCACACAGTACTTAAAATAGCACTGAACACAGACATGCTGAGTTGTAAGAGAAAATAAATGTATTCAAGGAATGATTGGATGATTCACACAAATATAAAATATGTTGTGTTCATTTCCCTGCTGTGCCCCCCACAACCCTCCTGTTGTCCTCGAGTCAAGGAAGGAAGGGAGGGAAGAAGGAAGGAAAGGACGGAGGGAGGAAAGAGGGAAGGAAGGAAAGGAGGGAGGGAGCGACAGAGGAAGGAAGGAAGGAAAGAGAGGGAGGAAGGGAGGAAGAAGGAAGGACAGGAGGGAGGGAGGAAGGAAGGAAGGAAGGAAGGAAGGAAGGGAGGGAAGAAGGAAGGATGGAAGGGAGGAAGAAGGAAGTAAAGGAGGGAGGGAGGAAAGAGGGAAGGAAGGAAAGGAGGGAGGGAGGGAGGGAAGGAAGGGAGGAAGAATAAAGGAAAGGAGGGAGGGAGGAAGGAAGGAAGGAAGGAAGGAAGGAAGGAAGGAAGGACAGAGGGAAGGAAGGAAGGGAGGAAGAAGGAAGGACAGGAGGGAGGGAGGTAGGAATGAAGGAAGGAAGGAAGGAAAGGAGGGAGGGAGGAAGAAGAAAGGAAAGGAGGGAGGAAGGAAGGAAGGACGGAAGGAAGGAAGGAAGGAAGGAAGGAAGGAAGGAAGGAAAGGAGGAAGGAAGAAAGGGAGGAAGAAGAAAGGAAAGGAGGGAGGGAGGAGGGAAAGAAGGAAAGGAGGGAGGAAGGAAGGGAGGAATAAGGAAAGAAGGGAGGAGGGAAGGAAGGAAGGAAAGAAGGAAGGAAAGGAGGGATGAAGGAAGGAAAGGAGGGAGGGAGGGAGGGAGGGAGGGAGGAAAAAAGAACAGAGGAAAGAAGGAAGGCAGGGGGGAGGAAAGACAGAGAGAAGGAAAGGAGGAAGGAAAGGAAGGGAGGAAGGAAGGAAGGGAGGAAAGAAGGAACAGTTAAAACAGACGGGGTCAATTTGACCCGGGAGGACGACAGGAAGGTTAAACTATCTGATTGTAAAGAGACTCACTGTTTGGTCAGGAAGCGGGTCATGGCGTTTTGTCGTCTCATTAGCAGCACCACCTGTCTGTTGAGATACACGAAAAACGCCCCCAGGAAGCCGCAAGAGATCCTGCACAACACAATAAAACCTCACATTAGCCAAATGAAGTCGGCGGTTCATTTGTAAGCATCATTTAAAGGACCGGTGTGTAGGATATAGTGCCATCTAGTGGTGAGGTTGCAGATTGCGACTAACTGAATACCCCTCCCTTCACCCTTCCTTTCAAAGCGAGGCCATAAAACTCTTCATAAAAAACTTAAAAAGGTCCTCTCTAGAGCCAGTGTTTGGTTTGTCCCTTCTGGGCTACTGTAGAAAAACTCTGTGGAAGAGGATTATTATTTTCAGGTGATTATACACTAATTAAAACATACTCATGAATATTATAATCTTTTTCCGCCATGTCTGTTCTGTTAGATGCCGCTAAATTTTACACACTGCACCTTTAAGTGGGTTCTTCATTAAAAAGTGCTTTTTACAAACTGTCAAGGTAAGTATGGTATATACAATATAAGGAAGAACAAAACATACAATTCATAATTATATCAGTATTCCAGATATTAGTACATTAACTTCAACTGTGTAATATATTTTTAGCTTTAAAACATGAGGACTATCAGTATCACACTCGGGTATATTATCATTCTGCCAACACTAATATTCCTGTTATGCATAATGTTACTATTTTCTTTTTTATTTCCAATTGTTCTAATTGATTGTGTACTTATTTATTATTTATTGTTCTTTATTCTTTTTTATAGATGCTATGTTTTTATTTTTTCTACCCACTTTGTTGCTATAACACTGTAAATATCCCCATCATAGGACTAATAAAGGATTATCTTATCTATATCTTCTGTAAGTATATATCTAGAAGAGGATGCATTTAAAAATGTGTAAATGTCCTAATTACTTCATTAAAATAAACATACAACAATCTGGTTGGTATTTCTTGTTATAAATACACTGTTCACATTATGTACAGTGGCATATATGAGACCAGAGTCACCTGTGGTCTCCTTCCTTCCCCGAGGTAAACAAATAAACTAGTAAATTGGACTCTCTCGTCGCCTCTCAAATGCTACATTTACATAAAGTTTGACTTATTAACCGCTGCATTTATCACCTCGATTATGAAGTCTGTACACACACACACACACACACACCCACACACAAATTTTCCAGTCACTCACCCAATGATGGCAAAAGCAGGCAGCTCCTGCAGATCAAAGGGGAAATCCATGCGGAAATTCGTCCTGAACAGAGCGGTGATGGTAACTGAAACATAAAGATGAGGAGGAGACATTTTTACCACCAGTTTCATCCCAAAGGACTAAAAAACAGCATTGATACTGGAGATCTTTTCAGCAGCAGATACAGATCTGTATAGTATGTTTTTTTTTTAGTATTGTTCAAACTACTGGTGACTAAATGAGATGATGATGAGGTGGGAATGTGTTGGCACAGTGAAATGAGCAAATATATTTCTTGGTGTCTCAAACACTCATTTCAGTATTCTAGCTGTGCACCTCAGTGACCTGAATCATGCATTAAACAACCGTCTGCTGCTGCTGCATGTGTTGGAGGACGACACCATCTAGTGGATAACATGCAATGTGCCTACAGTGCATTCATTAAGTCAGTGTCACTGCAGAGATGTAACAGATTGCTGAGTGATGGATACTGAAGTGAGGGCGCCCTCTAGCTCACGGCTGATGAAGAGGAAGTGACGTGATATTGTCCGCTACACACTAAGACAATAATTGCAATGACAATGCCAAGTTATAGACATAATAGTGCTCATGATAATATTGCAAGTGCAAAATATTATGCATATGATATTTTGATTAATACTTTCTCTCCAATTCATACCTGCATCTTTGTTAAATACGGATAATACTCTAAATATGAAGGCACTGAACGTAGCAGCAAAGTATCCTCTCCAGTAGTTTCTCACAGCAAAGTATGTGGATGTCACTTCTATACTGAAGAGCACACCTGACAAACAGAGGAGAAAAAGAAAGGGGTAATTAAACAGGAAGGAACATAAAACAGGCGATAAATCATGGCAACACTATTTGCCTCATAAAACAAAGAAACATTACCATCACTGTTTCCTGTCTTGAGTGTCAGACTGAGCAATATGAGCTCTATACAATCAGGAAGAGAAGAGACAACAACTAATAGTAGAACTGATTATTTACCTCCGAGTGGAGTACCGAAGCAGCAGCCGACTCCCACAGCACAGCCCACTGTCAGGATGTCTCTATAACAGTATGGATTCTACTGATCCAGAGAGGAGGAGGAGGGAGAAAATGAGGAGGAAAACAGGATTGAGACAGTAGGAAAAAAAACAAAAAACATAAAGATGAGGAATATCTTATATATTCTTTTTATTTATAATTTCACTCATAGTTGAATGTAGATGGAAAGCTTTCCTGACATCAGCTTACCTGATAAGCTCCTGAAAAGATGGACATGAACTTGCTGAGGACGGCCGCACAGATGCTGGCGATGTGCACGAACGGACCCTGAGCAAAAGACAATGAAGTTAAAGGTTGTTGTAAAGCAGAACATACAGAACAACACCGAAAAGTACACCACAGAAAAAAATACTGTTGCTGTTTTAATACTCAGACAAAGTGCAAAAAGCTATACCACAAGACTATAACCTTTCCTTTTCCTCTGTGCTTTCAAATCAGACGGGGAGTTCCGGTCCTCTGCAATGAGGCCAACGCGGAAGTAACTTAAAACTGAATTCTATCAAAAGGCCACCAGGGGGCGACCGTTTTGGTGTCAAAAGGACTTCCGTCTCTATACAAGTCAATGGAGAATTCACCAACTTCTCACTTGATTTCTAACCTCAGTAAACGTTTTCAAAATGTGTTTATGGTCTCAATTGCTAGTTTAAAGCCTTCTTCAATGCAGTATGATGTTCATTTGGGACATTTTGGCCTCCCTGATTTTATATTTGACGATAAAGCAGGGTATGCATTAGGGCGTGGCTACGTCGTGATTGACAGGTTGATTGGTTCACAGGTTCAGGAGGGGGATTTTCAAGATGGCGCTGCCCAGATCCGAAACTATTGGCTTCCGAGCAGCAGTCCACAAACCAATGGGTGACGTCACGGATGTTACGTCCATTTCTTATATACAGTCTATGTTTCAAATTGACAAATTAAGAGCGAAAATGCCCCCAAAAAGTTGAATCCATGTTAAAATCTGGATGTCGCTGCGCTATCAGAGTTCACCCACCTCTTTGCCTACAGGCATGCCACTGCCCAGCGCCGCAGTCAGGCCGATGACTTTAGCAATGAAGGCCTTGTGAGTCAAATATTCCTTGAGCACTACGCCTCTCAGAATGGTCTTCAACTCCGGGATACCAGAACCTGAGACAGGAGGTGAAACAGATATTGTCCTAAGTGATTCAAAGCACTTCTATGACTTTGACTCTTTAAAAGCAACTACTAGGAATACAAAAAGGCAAAAGGCAGATGAGCACAGAGCAGCGGTAGGGAAAGAGAAAAGAGGTACAGACCGATAGCTTGAGGAGCGACCAGGTGACAGAAGAGGGAGGAGAACAGGATGAACATCAGGGGATAAGAAACCCAGGCCAGATACTGCAGGGGGATGTTCCCCTTCAGCTCCCCGTGAATCCATTTATAGGCTGAAGGAGGAACGGAGAGGGAGAGGAAAGGAGAAGAAGTGAAGAAATAAGTGGAATAAAAAGGTTTAGATTGATTGGAAAGAAGAGAAAGGGATGAATGGATGGCAGGAGAGAGGGAGAAGGTGAGGGGTAAAGGGTAAATCAAAAGAGCAAGGCTGCCCCCATATCAAGATTTTCACAGTCGACTCAGTTGGCACTTCAGACCGATGCATGACTCATACTTTAACGCTGATTTCCACGGTCACAGAAATAAAAATCCTGGTGTTAATTGGTTATAAAATCCTATCGCAGCATGCAGTGTCTCTACCGACAGATGAAGAGTTTATGTCATGTTGTCATCCTGCATTACTCTAGCAAAAAAAAGGAGCGTTTCGACTGAAAAAAGGGGCTTATCGACGGATGCATCGACTTTTAGAGAGCAATTCTACAAAACAGAACAGAAGACAGTGGAAAGAGATGGAAGGTAAGAAATGAGACAAACATCAGACCTATTATGGCCTCGGCCGTCCTACCTTGCAGGCTCTTGGCACTGGCGTAGTCCATGGACCAGCTGACCAGCGCCATTGTGATGCCCAGCATGATGAGGAATATCCAATCTTCTCCAAGCCTGGTCACGAGGAACCGTTGCACCCATGCTATGCAGTCTGATGAAAGTTAAAGTCAGAAAAGCTTACAGAAAGCAGTAATGAAGATCTATCCGCTCATTGTTTACGTGTTTCCTCTGGACTGCTCACCTCGACACTTGGAGTATGGCCGCTTCTTCTTCACAGACGCCAGCAGGCTGGGTTCAGCTGTCTGCTCTTCAGAAGCATCTCCCTCCATGTTGGACTGGTGCCTGTGTCTCTGCCTGCTGTGATACCCGTGCTGGTGTCCGTGGCGACCGTGGTATCCATTTTGCCCATGGCCACGACGCCCATGTCCGTGGCGAGCCCTCCCGTGGCCGTGGGCATGGTGGCCATGTTGGCCATGTTGACCATGTTGGCCATGTTTCTTGATCTGTCTCTCGGTCAGCAGCCTCGTGGCCTCCCGTCTGCCGGAGCCTCCTTGGTGTTCTTGGTACTCCCCATAGAGCTATCGATCAATCAATGAACCGGTACGTTAATTGATTAGTACATAATAAAGATACAGCGGTGGCGGCGGTCATTCATCAGACATAAACATGCACAAGCTGTTCCTGAGTGGGTGAGAATGTGGAGTGTGGTAGTACTCTCCTGTTGGCACCCTGGCAGAGAAGGTGGCTGATTTTTAAAAATAGACGGGACCACGTGTCGACCCAAACAGCTCTAATGGAAGCGGAAACATGGGCTCTGCCTCTAGATTTATCACCTCTGGACAGACTCCATGAAAATTGCCTGGGACATCTGGGGAAGAGTTTAATTCTCATCTCTCGCTCTCTCTCTTATTCTCTCTCACTTGCACAAATATCTCAACCCCTTCAGCAGCGCATGCCCTCTTTCATTTGTTTTGTCCTTTTCTTCTCCCACAAAACATCCAAGACTTTAAGGGTCATACATTACATTTGTCTCTCCCCCCTGAGCTTGTTTCAGCTTTATAGTTAATATACTTTCTGCAACTGCAACTAATGATTTTTTTTCAAAATTGATTGATGTGATCTGTTTTCTCAATTAATTGACAAAGTGTTTGGTTTATAAAGAAAACATATAAGAAAAAACTCTGACAAATATCTATATCACTTTTCCAGACTCAATGTGAAGGTCTTCAAATGTATTGCTTGGTCCAAATTATAATCATAAAACTGACTGAAACAACAAATCGATCATTAAAACAGCGGCAGATTGACTTCCTGCCAATCAGCTAATTGATAAATTGACTAATCGTTGCAGCTGGTGCCCTGGACAGTGCTGTGGACCTTGTGGATGCCCGGGTCGGTGTTCTAGACCCTGCAGACGTCCTGAGCCCATGACTGCTGCTATTATAATTTTCAATGTTGCTTGATTGTTTGTCACATTATCTCTCTCCCTTTCCCTTTCTCTCTCTCTCTCTCTCACCCCAACCAGTCGAGGCAGATGGTTGCCCACCTAGAGCCTAGATTTCTTCCCATTAAAGGGGAGTTTTTCTTTGCCGCTGTCGCCAAGTGCTGCTCATGGAGGAATGTTGGGTCTTTTTAAATTAAATTAAAGAGTACAGTCTAGACTTAATCGATGTGAAAACTGCCTTGAGAGGACTTTTGATGTGATTTGGCGCTATATAAGTAAAGATTGATTCATTGCTTGAAATTATAATTATAAAAAAGACTGAAACATTAATAGATTATTAAAACAGTGGCAGATTAACTTTCCATCAATCAGCTAATCGATTAATTGATCGATTGTTTCAAATGTCTTGTTATGTCCAACAGTCTCAAACCACAATTAATAACTATAATAACGACTGAAACAATTAATCAATCATTAAAACAGTGACAGATTAACTTTCCATCAATCAGTTAATTGATTTAATTTGCTAATTGTTGCAGCTGTGGAATAGACACTACAGTAACACCTCTTTATATGTTGTTTCCACTTGCTAACTTCTATTATAAACTTCTTATTCTTAATGTTTAGATAGATGAGTGGAGGTGATGGGTGGTGTTTTAATGCATTAATGTTGTTCATTATAACTGTTGTATATTCATATCTGAGACCCACCATGAGAAAGATGTGTTAGTGTAGTTTGGAGAACATGAAAAGACACTTTTAATTTAATGTGGGATGTCATCTATGACCAGAAAATGGAGAAACAGAAAGACAAATTAATACATATATTAATCAAAGAAAGCTGCTAAATGTAGGATATTAATGAATATAATAGTACAATATGCTGGTTTTTTAAGTGTCAAAATGAAACAGTACTGCATGATGACACCAGAGGTCAGCAAAGTTATAAAGGTTCATATTTGAATGTGAATTGCTATGATTTCATTTTTAATTGATTCCATGAATGCCAATAAACACATGTGGATTCTAGTTATCTGCAAACTACACTTACTTTTGACTTTATTATTATTATCATCCCCAGAGTGAAAGTTGTTTGCAGTATTTGTGCACACACACACACACACACACACACACACACACACACACACACACACACATACACACACACACACACACACACACACACACACACACACACACACACACACACACACACACACACACACTGAGAAATAAAGAGAAGCAATTGGTAGCAATCCAAGACATAATCCACACATGTAATACATCATTTGTAAAATAGGCAAGCACCGTCCACTGTGCAGCACTAAATATAAAACTACTATAAGTAATCAGAGTTTTATGTGCAGGACACACACACACACACACACACACACACACACACACACAGGACATCAAGTCATTTCCCCTCCGTTAAGTACCACCGTTAGTCAGAAAGTATGCATTGATCCACATGACTGAAGCGTTGCCTAATATGCCAGCGCCGTGCCACAGACCATTCAACCAGGGCTGATATATATTCTTAGTACATCAACAACAGACAATAGCACTCCAGGAATACAAGTGACAAGCTGGTAAGTTGTGTCTAGTGCTGACAATTTGGACGATCCGGCAGTAACCTTTCAACAGCTTCTAATTTAGCAGGTTCACGGACAGACAGATTGATGGATGGATGGATTTAGACACTCGCTCACACGCACACACACACTCACACACACACAGAGAGAGAGAGAGAGAGACGTACGTACGGTTCTGGGGATGCTGGTGTGAGCAGAGATGCCAGTCAATGCACAGTGAAACTTGAGGAGCATATAATACACAATGTGCTGTAACAGGAAGCTGACACAAGACTCAAATAATAGAAGCCAAAATGACTCGACCCAGTGGGCTGTACTGGTGTGTTTCACATTACAACACACAGTATTGTTCTGCTGATTCAAGCAACAGTTTTCTCACATGAGACACACTTACTTCAAAATCATAACTAAATATATTTCCAAACGTTGGTCAATGCATAAGAAGGGAATGTCCTATACGTTGAGGTCCACGAGGTCATTACACACAAACTATCATGTTACCGAAATGTAACGCCACACAGATAAATGTCACGTCACACCCTCGGTTACATCACAAAACTGGTTGTTAAATATAAAGACAAAATAATGTACTCAGGCCTTTCATACTAATGTAAATAGGCTGGTTGAGGATGTAAATTACACAGAAAACTAAATTCTCTCTGATTATTCTTTCTCTTGTTTTTAATCTACAGCTTTTTCTATCTTTTGATGCTTTATGTGCTTTTGTTTTTTCTTGGAAATTAGGACCACAGTTCGAACATGAGAAAAAACATGTAAGGATTATAATCGGTATAATATGTGTGACAAAAATAACTCAATTTAAAAGGTCATATCTTTATTTTGTTGTTGTTATTGTACATGATCGACCATAAAGTTGGAATAATTTAGTTTTCAGACACATTCCTTTTTATTTTCTATTTATACATATATATTATATATCAGTAATCACCTTTGATCAGGTGCAATGAGATTGATCAATACAATTTTGAGAATATTTACACTTACTCTATCAAGAATAAATCACATTGTCACAATCATTTCATGAGAAGAAGTAAAAAATATTTTATTCCAACTTTATGGGCGACCGTGTATATGATGATATATATTTAGATATTGTTACTATTTAGCTTGCTGTCACTCTTATGTGGTCTTTTTCTTTCTGTAACATTGTGAAATTTGAAAATTTTTTTAGGTAGAGGCTTCAAATAAGCCCATTCAGGTTTTCTGCCTTTCCATGCCCTCCATAGTAATTCTTCTTTTTAGTTTTCTGTGTAATATTTGGTTTGTGCAAACTAAACTAAACTAAACCAAACTAAAATATTACTAGTATTTCAAAGCATTACCTCATCTCATAATCTCATGGTGAAGAGAGTATGAGCGCAACAGTCTTGTCCTCCAGCAGGGGGCGTCAAACATGCTTTATGATTAGGCTACTACGGTGGCATTTTAATTATTAGTTAGATTGATTTACTTGTTATTTTTCATTTGTTCAAACTGGGTTTTTTTTATTTAAACTGACAGAACTAGTCGGGCTCCATCAAGCAACTGTGTAAAACTTTATTTCTAAATATGTAACAAATGCTAGGGTTAGCGGGCTAATTTAGCATTCTTCTAATTTTGAGTTGATTTAATTTAATGAAGGAGATTTATTTTCTTATTTACAGTTCTGCAAAACATTTAACATTTAACTCATCACTATCTAGCTTTTTGTCAGAATAAACATATTTTCTTACTTTGCATTAAAGTCAATTTTTTTAAGGGACAATCTGTACCTTTTTTTTTTTCCCCATGCACGTTATATCAGCACGGCCCAGTTTTCCCACTGACATCATTTGTATTTTGCTCTCCATGAAAACAAGACCCGCGTAGTTTGCTAAGCTCACGATAAACAGGACACTGTGTTTACATGCCTGAATGTACCAAATAATACTCGCAGTGACTTCTAGTGTTTCCATGCGTCATGTCATAAACACTATATTCTATATCCAAAATATTAAGGAGGGATTCCTTTGCATGGAAACAGTTCAAAAATACACAACGCCACCCGAAAGACAAGACGGTGCTAGATGCAAAACAAATAAATAAAGTCATCGGTCAAATGGACAAAATTAGAAAAGTGGCTAATTATAATGCAGTTTAATTAGCATTAATCATATAAAATCTCTGTAATTAGCACAAATAGATATAACAGATGCATTTAAACTTCAAAGTGATAGTCATCAACATACCAGGTATTATTATTGGACCAGCCAATCTGATTTAATTAGCCACTTGATTAAAACTACTATAATAAACTACATAAATTAACCTTCTCTGTTGGATTTAATTGAGACATCCAAGTCATATATTTGGAAATGTAATCAGCTGTTCACTGACTATGCAGCTCAGGACAGAGGGAACACTAGTTTGGCCAGCACACACTATGTTATGTTGTGTAATGTCTATCATTCCCTCCTTTATCTCCTTCCATCTCTCCTTCCTGTTTTTCTTCTCCACCAGTGAAACTTTACTCTGCACTAATCACTTCTACTCCTTTCCTTCTTCCTTCATTGCCCCCCCCCCTTTCTTTCTTTCCCTTTCCCTCTCTCTCTCTCTCCCTCTCTCTGCTGGTGAAACTCTACTCGAGGCTAAATTTAGTAGTGGTGCGATCCAATATTCCTCATTACACTTTCCCGCACCTCTTTCCTTCTCTCTCACCATTAGAGTACCTTTTCAAAGCCTCATCGTATTCCCGCTTTTTTTTTTTTTTCTTTCATGCGTCTCACTCTGTCCTTCCAGCTGTCTTTTGGTCCATCGTGAACTTGTGAACTTGAAGGATTCAAACTTAAAGGTAGTGAGTGCAGGGTCAGGTACTGAGAAATGCCCCCTTTGACATGTTAATGATTCAGTTCCTTCCTCTCAAACACTTCTGCAGATCTTCAGGGGTAAATAGGAACTGAATCTGGACCAGCTGGGACCAAAATTGGTAGCTCATAGTAGTAAAAAAAAACTTACATAATGAACTCACAAATGTCTGGCAATTTAATTATGCCGTATTTCTTCCCATACAAATGGTTACTGCATAATTTCGGCTAATACGGCTGTAGAACCGTGGATAAATTGTTGTGTCGACTGGTTTCACTATCAGAATTTTATCTGTTCACTCCGATAACATTTGGAAAGTCTAGAAGAGCTGAAGAAGTTACATTTTATGGACAAAGTGACAAATTGATTAATCAAGAAAATAATCTGCAGTTTTAATTGATAATGAAATTAATCGCCAGTTGTGGCCTTTATGAAAATTCATTGTATTTGACCAGATTGGAAAGTGGTCACTACACTTCTGTAAAAACACAGAATGCCATTATGGGCCGGGACAAGTTATTTACCTTTAATTACATATAAACTGTGCCGATCGCTTCAGCAATCTCCACTCAGGACGTGCAGTCAGTAATGGAGGCAACTACTCACTTAGCCAATGTGACATGAATAGCCTCTTAGCTGCTAATATGAAGTGTGGGAATACTGAGGTCAAAAAATGATCAAGGAAATGCAATTATGCAAATATCAGATCAAAGAACTGTGTGTTTTTCATTTCAACACACCATCTAACCTAAAGTTCGAAACACCACAGAAGAGAAGAAGTGCAGCTTAAAGCTTTCTAGATGATTATAGTTTGAAAACAGGAGCCATGTCAACTATCTTTTTGTAAAATTACACAAAGGTTAGTTTGAACTTGAGAAATGTATCTTAAACATGATGTTGTGATTCACACAGTCTGCTCCTCGTCTTTTACTTTCCTAAAAACTGCTTTGACAGCTATGGAAATGTTTGTGACCAACGTGTGACATACCACTATGAAGTACAAAAATATATTAACGTGCAATCCATAGTGGATTTTCTACCCTCTCCTAACTTTATTGATGACTGACTCATTGATAAAAATCCTCTGCTGCAACCAGGCGGGGAGATCCAGTCCTCTGAAATGAGGCCAACGCAGAAGTAACTTAAAACTGCATTCTATCAAAAGGCCACCAGGGGGCGACCGTTTTGGTGTCAAAAGGACTTCCGTCTCTATACAAGTCAATGGAGAATTCACCAACTTCTCACTTGATTTCTAACCTCAGTAAACGTTTTCAAAATGTGTTTATGGTCTCAATCGCTAGTTTAAAGCCTTCTTCAATGCAGTATGATGTTCATTTGGGACATTTTGGCCTCCCTGATTTTATATGTGACGATAAAGCAGGGTATGCATTAGGGCGTGGCTACGTCGTGATTGACAGGTTGATTGGTTCACAGGTTCAGGAGGGCGCCTCATGCTCCTCCTGATGCCCATATAAGTAGAATCCTTGTTTTTATTTTTCCCAGCATGCACCTGAAATTTTCAAGATGGCGCTGCTCAGATCCGATACTATTGGCCTCCGAGCAGCAGTCCACAAACCAATGGGTGACGTCACAGATGTTACGTCCATTTCTTATATACAGTCTGTGGCTGAAACATATACTGTATGTAAAGAGAATCGCTGAACTTACACTGAACTGTCTTGGACCTAAAACAGGCTTTAATGGAGTGACAACAGGCCAAAAAAAGACATCATTGTCAAGGTTTAAAACTCAATTCACACAAACATAAAAAGCTGTAAGAGAAATCACAGAAATACCAAACACATCACACACAGACACAGACCGACACACAGACTCTTTGCTTATATATAAACGAGAGGTGGAATGAATGTTAAACTTGTGATAACACTATTAGCTGTCACGGTGAAGGCCGGCGGCTGTTTGGACCAAGAACTGACAGTCATTAACATACCGAAAATAACAATCAGTGTTAAATGAATAAACGGTATGTTGTTACATTGTTCGGAGACATTACTATTAAAGCGTAAACAAACTGGCCTTCAGTTTTAAATGCAACCTGTTGAGACCTGACTCTGCCCTTTGATACAGAAACATCTGATATTCTTCAGATCAGATTGGACTGTATCCTGTTCTACTATATAAAGGGCACAAATTACACTTTATACTATGTTTCCTGGCCATTTTTTACCTACTATATATACACCTTAAACATTTACATACACTTAAATACAGCTTTATAATATATACTGTATAATATATCACGTTATTTCTTGAGGAAAGCAATATAACATTAAAAAAACGTCTTTAATCCACTATATTTTTCAGTCGTCCTGCAACCAACAATTACTTTCACTATCAGTAAATCTGCAGATTATATTCTTGATTATCAATGAATCCTGAAAAGACTAAAATCTGAGGTCTTCAAATGTCCTGTTTTGTCTGACAAACGGTCCAAAACTCAAAGATGTTCAGTTTAAAATGATTTAAAACAGAGAAAAACAGAAAATCCTCACAAGTTAGAACCAGAGAACAACTGTCTTTACTTAGAAAATGTCTGAAATGATTATTCAGTCATCAAAATAGTTGCCAATAATTGTTTTGTCAATTGATTTATTGATTATTTGCAGCTCTATTGTACACTGACTCTTATTTTTGATATTAAAAAAACAATATATATATATATATAATTTTACCTCATGTTTACCTTTTATCCATTTATTTTAACATAAAAAGGTAACTTATTTTGTCAAAAAATCAACAATTTGATCCAGCTCGTACTTTGGGAGACATTCAGAGATATTTATCGATGATATAGTCGTAGTGTTATAGTGTTATGGTGTTATGGTGTTATGGTGTTATGGTGACAAACTGGATCACATCACATGGTGAGAATAAACTCCGCCGGACGTCATCATGTCGCCTCTTTGATATCCATATAGAGCTGCATGTGTATAGCTGCATGTGAGCGCGTGCCGTTATAAGCTGTCATTTAAGTCAAACCTATAATACATATGAAGGTCTTCTGAAATAGAGGAGGGGGGGTTTAGCTCTATACATACTCTACATGACTGCCAATTCTCCCAGCCACGTGCCCCCTGTCTTTGTGGCAGATTACAATAGGAGGGAGGGATTTTATTGTGTTGTCTTGTTAACTGGGCCAAGTTAAGAGGACTTCTGAGGGACCATTAACTATCAAATGGTTAGAAAACACACAAAAGAACACAGAGACAGACTCACTTAATGCACTCAAAATGACAAAAGCAAAAAAGTCCCCAGAGTTCAAAAACTCACAAAAGTGATGCAGTCCTGTTTAAAGCCCTGCTGCCATGGAAGACAGCGTAAACATGAGAGTTACGACAAGCACACACACACACACACTCATACACACAAATACACACACACACTCATACACACACAGGTTGGATGACTTTACACTGCCTGACTACTCGTACAGGCGTAGGGTTTCAACAACCATTAAATTCTATAGGTCACCATGATCACCAGTCCTCGCATACCAGCCAATCAACACTGCAGAGTCTCTGCAGCTGTATGGATTAGTCCTTTCAGTATTGTACAGAGGATTACGTCTTTATATTCGGAAAAAAAGTCTTATCATTCATAACAAATGGAAAGTTTTTAAGTGTAAGAAACTCTGAAACAAATCCAGGCTTTAGTGTATAAAGCTTCATATGAGACACACACACTGTAAAATAGTCCAATCATGCAGCACATCACTGTTATTTAAAACTCATGACTGGTTCCAAATATATTTTTGCACATAGTTTAAGAAAAGTAATTATGATGTTTATGATTAGTTGATTGAACTACTCATTTAGGACCCCAATATTATGGAATATCCTGCCAGATGGCCGGAGATATGCAAACTCAGCATGCATGTTTAAACCTCTTCTAAAATTGTACTTTTATAGGATGTTGTCTTTATAGTTTAGTACTCATGGTTTTAATTTCCTCATTAATCTCCTTTCCTTTATTCTGCAGGCATCATTGTATTTTGTTTTAATGCTGTAATTTAAAAAATCCTCACAAGTGCTTTTGCTGTGTTTTGTTCATAAATGTGCAGACACTGTCAATCAATAAGCATTAAAAGTGCGATATAAATAAAGATATTGCATTTGATTTATTTCTTTATATTGCAGAGCTCGATTATTGCATGTTTTTTACTGTGATATTTTCATTCAGTGAACAAATAAAAGTATATTCGACCAATAAAATGAAATAAATTAGTATGTATTTTGGATTTTAAAAACCCTGAGTTGATCTGATGTATTAAAAAAACAAATAAATAATAATAATGATAATAGCCTACATAGTCCAGGTGAAAAATTACATTATTAAATGCAGAAACAAGATAGGAGATTCTCTAGTTGCACCAGTTTGATGTTTCTGGCTGATTTGCAGCATCAGCAGCAGTGTTTCTTTCTCACAACAAGACCCTTTAATGTAAACTGTATACACACAACAAGCATTATTATTACTGTTATCATTAATATTTCAGGGGTTATTGTATAAGTGTCTCCATGTGTCTAGTCTCAGTGTTCATCCGTTTACAACTCTATTGGAAGATGAAGTGAACATCCTCCAGATGTTCCAACACATACATGTAGCTACATGGACGGTGGAGATTAACACCGCCGCAAATGTACGATCAGGTTTCACGTCTGTAAAAACACACATGGACCTACACACAGTCACATGCACAAGAGACGCAACACACAAAGTACAGAAATGCACAAACATGGAACACACACTTTCTGTAGATGTACACACACGCAAAACATAGTGCATTACACATATCACAGAAGTCCGTACTACATGTGTTAAGACCAACGAGAGCTTAAGAAACGAGGCGCAGAAAGGGTAGCAAACAGGTGGCTGAGAGGGAGAGAGAGCGAGAGAGAGAGAGAGAGAGAGAGAGAGAGAGAGAGAGAGAGAGAGAGAGAGAGAGAGAGAGAGAGAGAGTAGGAAAGAGCAATACAGTGAGAAAGTGGGTCTGTGTGTGTGTGTGTGTGTGTGTGTGTGTGTGTGTTGTGTGCGCGCGTGTGTGTGCACGTGTTAATGTGCATGCCAAGAACAGGGGTGAAAGAGGTGCACAGGGTCTAAGCACCTGTTGCATGACCATCTGCGTGACCCTGTTGTTATACATCAGCTAATTGGTCTTCACCATGCCTACAACTCTCTTTCTCACACACACATGCACACATAGTACACGAGCATGCACGCACACACACACACAAAAAGTTAGACGGGCTCCATCCGTGCACAAGTAGTCAGCACTGCTAATACAGGTGCGTCATGCAAGAATGACACGAGTGATTCAAGGGGAAAAACTTAAGACACACACACAACATAAAACTCAGATGGAAAGCTGAGAGAGAGAGAGACGGACGAAGAGATAGGACAGGTGGAAGGAGAAAAAGACAGAAAAGAGCGACAGAAGGGAGAGAAAGAACAAGAGAAAGAGAGAGGGACACTGACCAGGGTTTGCTTGTATCTCAGAGCCTTCCTTTCCGACGCATCTGCGGCCATTGACACACTGTCACTGACCCAAAAATAAACCCACCCGCTCACCGTCTGTCTCAGCATTACCAGGACCGCTCTGGACACCCTGGCCAGGACGCACACACACACACACACACACACACACACACACACACACACACACACACACACACACACACACACACACACACACACACACACACACACACACACACACACACACACACACACACACACACACACACACACACACACACACACACACACACACACATACACACGGTACATTGACACTCAAGGATAGACATACACATGCATGGATCCTCACACAAAAACACATACTCTCTCTCTCTCTCTATTACACACACACACACACACACACACACACACACACACACACACAGACAGAAACACACACACACACACACACACATATTCTGACACGGTGTAAACTAGATCCAGCTGGGGTAACCCCCCCCCCCCCCCCTACAACCTCCAGCTAGCTGTCAAACCCCTGTGAAGTGAAGTCAGCAGCAGAACCAGAAAGACTAAATCCAGTAAATTTGAAGTCAATTAATTAATTAATTAATTAATTAATTAATTAATTAATTAATTAATTGATCTACCTATCAAACGTTATTTATATAGCAGCTTCCATTCAGGTTAATGTAGTTTAAAGTGTTTCAAGGTAATTTGACAAGCTGATAATAAGACAGAACAAGTGACAACATAAAGAAAAGGAATAAAAAACAAAGAAAAAAATGCAGGCGAGAGAAAATAATGATAAATAAAAAATATTTAGGATTTATAATAAAAATATAAAATTAATTAAAGAAAAATAAATAAGAGAAAATAAAAATATATATGTGAGAATAAAGAGAAAAAGTATTAGAAGTTAGAGGAAAAAAAGAGGTTAGAAAAGACAAAAGAAACAGATGAATAAAATCAACAAGATAAAACTTATAGATGAATATAACAATGTCCTTATTTGTATTTTCTCTTATTTATTTTACTTTATTCAAATTTTCTAAACATTTTCATCATCCTTATTTCCTTGTGTTATTTTCTCTTGCGTGCATTGGTCTCAGTTGTTTTTCTTTTTTTTCTTTTTCTCTCACATAATTTTTTCTGTTTCTACATTCACCTGAATAAAAGCTGCTATATAAATAAAGTTTGATACATTGATTGATTAATTGATTGAATGAATAATAATAAACAAAAAATAAAGTAGAATACAATATTAAAACATCAAAACAAATACAATACAAACTGAATAAAAAAAAAGACTGTAAACACTCTCAACCAAGTGATTGAACATACTGTGCTGGCTCAATGATTGCGCAACATTTAAAGAGAAATGGTGACATCATCAGTCCTCCATCAAAGGGACAGTGAGGGACAGCAGCTCCTACTGGCTGGTGAGGGGGGGGCAACGTGACAGTGAAGCTCCTGCTGGTGAAGACATCAGTGACTTTGTGTTTATCAGAGGAAACACATGGCAGTGTGTCGTTACCATGGTGACCAAGTATACTTTCAGGAACTATAGAGCCGCTGTGTCTATCAGGGCTATATCCATACTGATATTAAGGAGTTTTAAAAATTCTGATTTTGATATATTGGCTGATAATATTATATTTATATTGTATAAAGGTAATTGGGGTCATTTTTTCCTCTTATAAGAAAATTCCCCCCATTACCTTTCAGAACTGCTCCATCACCCAGATGGACTTTACCAAATCCGCTCTATTGACTATCTTTCGTCTCCGTTTCTTTCTTTTTTTTGTCTTTTTTTAACCTAGTTTTTAGTCTAACTTTATCTTTTATTTCATTTAACTTTTGTTTTGTCGTATGAATCTATTTTAATCTAGGTTTTTACTCTAACTTTTAATAAAAAACCTTTTCTCAGATTCTCTTATTCTTTTAATTTTCTCTTATTTATTTTTACTTTATCTAATTTTTAGATTTTTACTATGAATCTTTTTTCTAAACTTTTTTATCACTTATTCTTATTTTCGTGCATTTTTTCTCCGTTTTTATTCCTTTTTTTGTTATAAATTGTCCTTTAGTCTACACTCTGTCTTATTATCAGCTGTGAAGCACTTTGAACTACATTAACCTGAATAAAAGCTGCTATATAAAGAAAGTTTGATTGATTGATTGATTAATTGATTGACTTTAATCTTAAACGTCCCAACATCTACCTGTAATTCCTCTGTATGATTATATTTTATTTATTTTACTGTCGTTTTCATTGTAAGTGAGGATTTCCCCCAATGATCTCCTGAGTATAAATAAAGATTACTATACTGTAACACACCTTTTTTGTGTCACATGTTGTTTTCAAACACTTGTGACAGAGATATGTAATAGGATACTGATACATCTGTGATAGGTCAGTGTTATCTGATAATATCAGCTGACTGAGATATGGGTCAGGCTCTAGTTTCTATTGACACTCCCCTCATTAATTGTGTTGGTTGTTGTTTGTCTGGATCCTTTGTTTTGCATGTATGGAAAAACTGAACCTGTTGTTGTTTCCTAGCTTACAGTTTAAACTTGGTTTCGATGTGTTGATGAGGAATGACACAGCAGTTTCTCTTACAGTCCCATATGGTCTAGTGGTCAGGATTCCTGGTTTTCACCCAGGCGGCCCGGGTTCAATTCCCGGTGTGGGAAATCCCCGTTTCATGACATCACAGCGCCTGTCATTTATGTTCAATGTGAACTTGAAGGCAGGAGTGACACATCAGATATAATACTGTAGCCCAGTATCATAAATGTGCTTTAGATACACTTATTGCACACTGAGTATTGTATTATTATTCATTACATATATATATATATATACTTATATTTGTTTCATTAGTACAACTTTGGGGTATTTTTAGTCATATTTTTTAAAAGGTTTTTTTTCCATTGGATAATCAGAGATGTGTTTCCATGTGATGTTAACCCTCCTGTCGTCCTCCCGGGTCAAATTGACCCCATCTCTTTTGACTGTTCCTTCTTTCCTTCATTCCTCCCTCTTTCTTTAATTTTTCCTTCGTTCTTCCCCTCCTTCCCTCTTTCTTTGCTCCCTTCTCCTTCCATACTTCTTTCCTCACTTACTTCCTTCCTTCCTCTTTTCCTCCCTCCCTCCCTCCCTCCTTACTCCTTTCCTTCCTTCATTACTTCCTCCTTTCTTCCCTCCCTCCCTCCTTTCCTTCCTTCCTCCCTTCCTTCCTCTTTTCCTCCTTACTCCCTTCCTTCCTTCTTTCCTCCCTTCCTCCTGTCCTTCCTTGACCTGAGGAAAACAGGAGGGTTAAGTGTGGATGTAGCTGCTGTAAACAAAGCAATTTCCTGTGAAGGATCAATATCTATCTATCTATCTATCTATCTATCTATCTATCTATCTATCTATCTATCTATCTATCTATCTATCTATCTATCTATCTACCTATCCATCCATCCATCCATCCATCCATCCATCCATCCATCCATTCATCCACCTACCTACCTATCTATCTACCTACCTACCTATCTATCTATCTATCTATCTATCTATCTATCTATCTATCTATCTATCTATCTATCTATCTATCTATCTATCTATCTATCCATCCATCCATCCATCCATCCATCCATTCATCCACCTATCTATCTATCTACCTACCTACCTACCTACCTATCTATCTATCTATCTAACCATCCATCTATCCATCTATTTAAAATCTGAGCAACCTTTGCTTCAGTTTAATGTAGGTACGTTTTCTAATGATTCTTCTTAAATCAGCTCTTCTTTTCGTTACAACGTTCATACAACCTTCATCATACAATATTACCAATGAATCTTCATTTATATAGCACCAAATCACAACTAAAGTTATCTCGAGTCACTTTTCACATAAAGCAGGTCTAGACATTTGGCGACAGCGGCAGTAAAAACTCCCCTTTAACAGGAAGAAACCTCCGGCAGAACCGGGCTCTAGATGGGAGACCATCTGGCTTAACCGGTTGGGGTATTATAATACTTAATCACATCAAAAAACATGAGCTTAATCTCTCAGAAAGTGTAGATATGCAGATTTTTGATACTTTGCATATCATAGAAGAGTATTAAGGATCTCTCATATCTTACACATGTCATATATCTCTTATCGTGACAATTCTGAAGAGGCAAAAACCAGAAAATTTACATAAGAACACAATGATAGGATCAACACTGATGTCACTAATGCTTCAGATAAAAGCCACCACAGATGTTTCATGTCTTCCTAAAGGACATTTTTACAGGACAAATGTCTGCTGCTGAACCAACACAGCTGTGAGGATTAAATCTTTTTATATTTTATAGATTACACTCATAAAAATAAGATCTCTGCATGACATCATTTGAGCTCTAATTAGATAAGGATAGCCGTTGTGAACCCTTTGCTATCAGCGTCTGCGGGTGTGTCGACACGCCAGCTTTGACTTCTTTTAAAAAGGGAAGAGGGTGGAGGTGGCGCAGCGGGTGAAAAGTCATGATTATTCAGGAGCGGTACTAACCACACACACACACACACACACACACACACAAACACACACACACACACACACACCAGTGGGCACGCCTTTTTAGAAGAAATAAAAGTGATAAGTACGCCGGCGTCTGTTTCTTTCACATCTCTGCCAGCACGAGCACACAGTAAATAAAGCACTGAAGACTATCTGAACATTTCAGTACGATAAAAGCTGCACTGAAGTTTGTTTTATGATGAGGATCCAGATGAAATCCTTTCTGAAACCTCTGTTTAAAGGCTTGAGATAAAGTCATGTTAACATACTTCTCAATGATTTAGCAACTGTACATTTAAGGGTAATTTTGAGGTTTTTAATCATGAGGACGATAATGCAACAAGAGCATGAAAGAGAAATATAAAGCTAAAGTAGATGCATGTAAACGTGTAATTTTTGGCATATTTTGACCACTAAGTTAAAATGGTTCAATCTTAAGTCGCACTGTAAACACAATAACAGCAAACACATGAGTCTAACACTTATTTCTCCTTCATTACATCATGTAAACCTGTCTTGTTAAGTTGCCATGGGTCACTGCAAAGTAACACAAGAACACCAACTGTGCATTAATTTGTTGGTATAGAAGTTCTTTGGTTTCTTTGCCTTTTGAAGTTAAACCTCATGCATAAAAATATAGATAAAATACACCATTAAACAAATTAATAGTGATAGAGAATGATGTTTCCTTTTAGTAACTGCAAAAGGAAGATTGGATATTAAAGGTAGACTCTAAAGCACACGAACAGTGACACACAAATACTGACTGCGAGCAGGTGATAAAGGTGACAAGGAAAGAGTGTTGGAGGGGTGGGTGTGGCCAACATGAGAGAGACAAAGAGAGAGGGAAGGAAAGAGAGAGAAAGAGAGAGTCATGAGGAAAGATAAGAGTCAGAAATTATAGGGCGCTGCAAAATAGAAACCTAAACCTCACGCCGGTGTCTTCAGTTGGAAAATGGATCTGCTTGTGAATGTGGATATTACCATGTGCATCAGCCTGACTCAGGAAACATGAAAGCTTCAGAGGGTGGAACTTCAATTTTTACAACTCTTAAATAAGATGATGGTTGCCTGACTCCCAATACTAAAAAAAAAGACTTTCTATAATAGTATATTATTTGAATTATATGGCTCGCAGGGGGAAGAAACTACAAGTTTTGACACCTGACCGGACCCACAGAGTCAGCCAGGTAAGACAATAAAAACTCATCATGACTTTATGACATTGTATACTGCAGAGTGCTGATCTCCTATTGACATATCACAAATGAATAGTGTGTATGTGCATGTTTTTAAGGGTTTTGTTTGTCCATCCAAACACATTTAATGCAACTGTGTGTTTTTGTGCTGTTTTGTTTTCTTAGCATTTAACTTGAGTGTCTGTGTGTTTTCTAACAGCATATTTTAAGTGTCTGTTCCCACTGTTGTTGACTGTGTGCGGTATGTGTGTGCATGCATGTGTGTGTGTGTGTGTGTGTGTGTGTGTGTGTGTGCGTGCGTGCATGTGTGCATGTGTGTGTGGTGAGATGTCCAACCCCTTTGTTATACCTGCGGGTGTGTGTTGATGCAGGCGAGTTGCAAACGAACGTGTGAGAGAAGGCACAATGCAGACAAACAGGTTGAGCCACATCTAGCCTCTCGCCTTAAAGGTTGACTTCAGTGTGTGTTTGTCTTTAAAATGCTTACCACATACCAGTGAGACTTCTTCAGGGTGTGTGTGTGTGTGTGTGTGTACAAGTGTCACAATGTGAGGACAATATGGGAAACAAATGACCATGTTGTGAGAGGCGAGGGGAGGTGTGACGGTACCACACTCTTTCTTCTTCTTCTTCATACTTTAGCTAATAATGATATTACATCACCACAACCTCACCGAGTGGGTTTAAGTGTGTTTGGTGAAACTTTACTTCAGATGACAGACGAGGACAAGGTAGGAATGAGAACTAATTCTTAAGTATTATTTGACAGGAAACCTGCTAACCACTCATTAGATTTCAATTTAAAAGAAATTACTCATTTAAGGGACTTAATTACACTGATATATAATAATAATAATAATAATCTTCTGTGCTGCTTTGGTAATACAGATGTCTGATCAGTCATGCCAGTAAAGCTTATTTTAATTTAATATTTTTCTAAATAATCTGCTGTAATCATTAAATCTAAATTTGACAAAGCTTGTTACTCAATTAGATTTAAATCTCACACATTATAAATGCTGTAAAATATCTATTACAACTTAAACAAGAGAGCAAACTGATTTTTTTTTTTTTTTTTTTTTTAATGAGGAGAGTGTCTCTCTTTCTGTCTCTCTCTATGGTTACAAATGTTTAACAAAACACTGATATTTGCCCAGGCTGATAACATTTATACATTCAGGCCACACAGCCAAAAATCTATTGACTTTAACATATTTCTTTTTTAAATCATGTAAACAGACTATTATCATATTATATTTAACAGTAAGTTTAGGAGGTTTGAAAGGGTTGTTTTTCTGTATGGAGGCTACATGTCTAAAATTGTAGCTGAAAACATGTGACAAGACAAGACTGACAACTATGTAATACAGCGTTGTGGAAGACAGACCAGTATTGTTGTGGACTCCTCAGTCCCAGTTTTGATTTAATTTGTTAAACATTTGTTAAACAAATCAAAAAGACAGGGAGGAGGACGGTATACGTACTGTATGTGTGTATACTTGCTCCTGGAGCTCAATCCTCAATGGTTATCTCTGTGTTTAACCTACTGATTGGAAAATGTGATGTGAAAATAAGCTTATTTCTTTTAAAAAGACCTGAGGCACAAGTTTAAAGTTTGTATACAGGCACAGACACAGAAAGCAGTTGTCGTCCCCCCCCCCAAAAAACCAGTACACACACGCTCTGACTTCCTCTGTAGCTTCATGTTCTCCATCAGTTCTACTTCACTTCCCTTCAAGTTATCAGTTGAAACCTGCTTATTTAAAAAGGATTAGTGAGGTTAAATAGTGTGTAAACAACATCACAGCTTCGGGGGGGTTTTCCTGCGTAGAGAACATTATGAAAACCTGACTAGATAAACAACAACTGGAACTACTTCAAGAGCCTTTTACTTTGAACTTAGCTGAAAAGACTGGGCTGACAGTGGTTCTATAAAGAAGAAAATGAACTTATTGCTTCCTTTTTTAAATCTGTTACAATGAACAAAGAAAGTATCCTTGACTCGCTCTTAAACTTGCAACTATAGGCCTTCATACTGACAATTATCCTAAAATCTAAAAAACCAACCAATCAGCAGATAGGAAAAAATTACTTCAGTATCATTTGTATTAGTTTAAATTTAGTCAGGGTTCGGGATAGTAAACCTCCCAATTGAAAGTACCCCTAAAAATGATGGTTTTACATATATTAAGCTTGCTTCTATCTGAAATATTATTTTAGGTTTTAACCCATAACAGCAGAATCTTATTAAACGTCTAAGATTGATATACTTAAATGCTTTTTATATTAGTGTTTTGGTTGGACGGGCAGCAGTTTGCACCGTTATCTCAATACATGACAAGAACAGGTTGTAAAATATAGTAAAAGTATCCAGTAAGATTATTGCCTCTGAAATGATACCTGCTGTAAGAGCTCGAGTTATATTACAGTGACCTCTTCATCTTCTGAGTCTGAGCCTCAACAGTCCGTTGGGTTGCTGTGTCTCAAATATCTTCTTCTGTACTTACACTTCTTAATATTTTGAGTGCATAAGTGCGTTCACACTGAGAAGTATGGAAATAAGCAGTGTACTATGAGTACCTGGATGGTCAAAAGGTTGAGTGTGGAACATTAGACACTTCTCCTCCTCAACGGTCGCCATCTTGTAAATTATACATGAGTTTTTAGCACTATACTGTTGTCATATATAGGCCATCAGCAGGTTTATTGGGTTAATTTGCAG
Organism: Scomber scombrus; assembly: GCF_963691925.1. Lineage (NCBI taxonomy): Eukaryota > Metazoa > Chordata > Actinopteri > Scombriformes > Scombridae > Scomber > Scomber scombrus. The sequence goes on from NC_084985.1 coordinate 3,977,621, forward strand.
TCTGTAATGAGTTGGTACCGCAAACAATAAGGCGAATGCTATCAATTGTCATTTCCGGTTAGTGTTCAAAGACCGTGTTTGATTTGAGATCATAGACTGTATATAAGAAATGGACGTAACATCCGTGACGTCACCCATTGGTTTGTGGACTGCTGCTCGGAGGCCAATAGTATCGGATCTGAGCAGCGCCATCTTGAAAATTTCAGGTGCATGCTGGGAAAAATAAAAACACGGATTCTACTTATATGGGCATCAGGAGGAGCAAGAGGCGCCCTCCTGAACCTGTGAACCAATCAACCTGTCAATCACGACGTAGCCACGCCCTAATGCATACCCTGCTTTATCGTCACATATAAAATCAGGGAGGCCAAAATGTCCCAAATGAACATCATACTGCATTGAAGAAGGCTTTAAACTAGCGATTGAGACCATAAACAATATTTTGAAAACTTTTACTGAGGTTAGAAATCAAGTGAGAAGTTGGTGAATTCTCCATTGACTTGTATAGAGACGGAAGTCCTTTTGACACCAAAACGGTCGCCCCCTGGTGGCCTTTTGATAGAATGCAGTTTTAATTTACTTCCGCGTTGGCATCATTTCAGAGGACCGGGACTCCCCGCCTGTTTGAGACACTATTCTATCCAAATTTGCGCACTACACAAGAAAGTACTAATAGAAGTCTGTGATTTGAGACACAGCGCTGGTCTGACAGTGGACACCAAACTGTTGACGATGATGAGTTTCTTATCTAATTACTGGGAGTAATTAGATAAGAGGTTTTTTTTTAACCTTTGACAGAGTAAATGATGATGGCTGAACATACTCTACTGTATTTAGCGTTGTCACTTGATGGATACAGTACTTTTATTTTTACGTATTTCATCATCTTTAATGTATCTATTTATTTTTTTATACTTATTTATCATCATCATATCATGTTTTTCATTTTGCACATGTAATATAAGATACATAGTGAAGGCAACTTTTTCTTTTGTCAATGTAAGTAGACATTAGGTGTGTCACCCGGTTATACAACATAATAATTATTTAATGTAGCCATTAGTTAAAGTTAGTTAAAGTACTGTAAATAAGACACACCTTTAATAGGATTCTTTTTTATTTAAAAGTGGTGTGCTTCTTCTAAACCGGTGTTTCTTATTCACCAGTAAAATGCAGAGAGGTTTATTGGTTGTAGTCACACCACAGTGCATCCAGGTAGCCAATCAGGCTGAGGTATTTTCAACATGTGAACAAACTCAACGTGAAAAAAAATGGAGAAATTATCAAGAAAGAGTTATACATCTGCACAGAAACATCACGTTGTTGACTTTGCTAAACACAAGGGAAATCCCCATGAAAGAAGACAATTGCCATGTGCCATGTAGGTTTAAGGTTGAATTGAAACTCCTCGCCCAGCCCCAACTGTAAAACATTACCGGTAATCAGGTGTGATATGTGTGATTGTGTTTCAAATAAAAGTAAATTGAAAAAGTTACTGATACATTCAAATAAACCAATCTTTAATAGAAAAGCTTTTTTTCAGCATGAGATGCCCCAAAATAGACTGAGTCCTAAACACTGATTAGTCTTATTTACCAGTTTTCACGGGAAATCAATAACAACATTTACAGTGCAACTTTAAATTGTTACAGATATTGAAGTCATTTTAATTTATAGGACAAAAAACTTTGATTTTATTTCATATTTGACAGTCTGCTTGCTGTATGCCATACATAGATATGTCTTTCAAGGTTTCCGACTTCCTCAAGAGCAGCAAGTATCTAAGAAATGTCTTGTAATGTATCTTCTTCAGTGTGCCTGAGTCTGTACGCTGTATACAAAAATAACTGCCATGTTGAAATAAGTGCGGTGTGTATATTTGAGGTTTAATGGCCGACTGAATGTCAAGTTATCATATCAAAACTTGAATTTCAGGTCACTGCTGAGCAATGGTAACGCTGATCTCTTGCTCCTTTATTATCTACGTAACTGATAGCCGGTTAAGCTATACGCATAGAGAACAAGTAACCCAGTAACTCCCTTTTTTATTTGCTATGTGAGTCCAGATTAAAAAAAAAGGTCATGGTTTATTATTTGCTCTGTAAGCATAGAAGAAGAAAAAAAAAAAAAGAAAAGAAGTTTGCATCTCACTCCTGCCATTTCCTGAATTTCACTGATGGCTCATTAAGCACAGTTAAACTCTGAACCGGCTACTATATACAGTTATTGGAGAGGCAGAAGCTGCAGCGCTCCGTCTAAGCTTAAGGGATTTAGACTTGCTGCTGAGCAGAGGTAATGTTGATCTCTCCCCCCAGCCGATAGTAACTCTGATCTATCCCTGTTCCTCTCTTCCTCTCCAGCATGTCATCCAACTCCACGGCCGATAATGAGTGTGCGGCGGACGACAACCTGTGTAGTAAGGACACGACTGCCACTCTTCTTCTACTCTTGTCTCTTTATCATCTTCAACCTTCTCTCTCTCTCTTTCTTCTTGCAGCACAGTATCCTTCCTCCTTAACTTCTCCTGATTCGCTCTTTTTAATTTAGCAGATCTTTACATTTTTCTCTTCTTTTTAATATTTAAATGATCTTTTTCTGGTATTTTCTAGCTTTTGCATTAAACACTTGCACTTGCATGTACACTACTGTGCAACATCAGTATATCCAGTGTTAATATTACTTTCAGTTTCAAATGTGCAATATATGTTTCACTTTCAAAACTCTCATTTGGCAATATCCCACTCAGGTATATTATCATTCTGACAACACCAATATTGCTCTCAACATTACAACATCTTTTTTTTTTATTTCCTATTTTTCCTATTACTTGTTTACTTACTCTTTTTTTATTGATGCTCTATTTTTTGCTATTCACTTTCTGCTGTAACACTTTACCCATCGTGGGACTAATAATAAAGAATTATCTTAGCTTTTTATAAATCAAACTTGTCAGTTTTCTGCTTATTACTTATCTTAATTTAAGATCACCTACAGACATGTTTTAAAAGATATTAAAAATATTATAATTTATGTTTGATATGGGTCTTCTGTGAATAATACCAATCCTTAAAAACTCCTAAAATCCTTAAAATGACATCTACTCCTTATCCCTCAATTTAAATAAATCCTCCTTTTGGCATATAAATATGAAAACAGCCCTAAACTCACACACATTCTGCACTCTGAAGCTCAAATATTACTGATATAAATTAACAAAACACGTGTTACCTCATTCTGGCTATAAATAGCACATCAGCAGACAAACCTGCGTAATCATTTATAATCAGTGAGTGAAGACTCTGGTTTAAAGCCAATAAGATGACACTCAAGATTTGACATTAACTCCTCAAATCTGACAGTGTCTTGGTATTAAGCGAGCAGTGTCTTATATCTTATAGTCTTTTCATTTATTTAACTACTGAATTATTGGTCGTAGCATTTAATATTGTCCCATTTAACTTAACTGGAGGTTGGAGTGAGTGTGTTTGATTGATTGCACAATAAACATGTGTTGGGATAACTGCTGACTCACCGATACTACTGGGAAATGTTGTGATCACAAAGCTAACTATTATGAAATCTTGAACAGGAAAGGTCAACAATAATGTTTAAATAAAACATGAACGTTCATTTGCTGGAGCGTGCTGTAATGTTTGAGATTATTGAATATGTTAAACAGTGTCTAAGCAGTCCGTGTTTGCCATTAAATATTGCGCTGTATGGAAATGAAGCTAAAGACTCAAAATCAGCTGACAGAGCTTCATGTTTAACTGGATTACCTATTAATAATAAACATGTTAGTTTTCTAGGAAGAGTCCCTTTGTTTGTTTGTTTGTTTAAAAGATAAGAATGGGTGCAACATGTCTATTTACACGTCTATTTCTTGTTTGTTTTTTAACCTAAGATGTTGGAGTTCTATTAAGTCTTTCTTTAGGGCAGAGGTGTTTTTAAGTTCAAGCTCAAAGTGAGTTTCCAATGAAAATGCCAATAAAAATGATGTATGTCCGTCTCTTCCATCTCCCACCTCACCTAAGAATGTGCCAGAACCAGAGCGCCTTGTTTACACAGACCAGTGTTTTTTTATATTCAAGTTTCGTCCTTTACACAACATTAGTTTCACCTTATTTAAACTGCTGAAGGTTCGTAAAATGATGGTTACTTCTGTTAAAATGCTACTGTAGTTATGTTGTAAAAGGGTGTGTGTCTAATTAGAGTCTGGTATGAAAAGCTGCCAGTTAAAGGTCAATATGGAGTATCAGGAAATCAAAGCCATAAATAAATTAAAACTGAATGAGTAAAGATTCAGAGAAATGAAAAAGAAGTAGAAATGATTGCTAGTTAAGTCATGTATAGTCAATAATATGCAGATAGAAAGTTTCGGGGGTGGTGTGGATACTTTGTGGACAACCGGTTCACCGACCTTACAACCAAACGCACGTAATTGAAGTATCATTGATCTCTAAATCTTTTATTCTCTGGATGTCACAATGCTTGACTCATCCCAGTGTGCTGGAGCCGTTCCTACTGTCTAATCTACTGGATAATTGTGTTATGTTGACAATGGGACAACAATGCAGCGGCACAAGATCCGTTTCAGCCAAGTGAGGCAAAGGCCACCGGCCCTGCAATGACACCACAATGACAAGATATGGAGAGAAAAATGGTTTTCCACAAAGAAGAAAAGAAATAAAGATATTTATAGGGATATAATGAGAATAATAATATGTATGCAGGGTATCTGCACATTTTTAAGTACAAATTTAAAGACTTTTAAGACCTTTTTAAATCCTCTTTAAGTAAAATTAATACCATTGCTGCTTCTTGTATTAAAACTGCTCAGCAAACAGTGGTGGAGGAAGTATTTGGGTCAATGACGTATAAGGATTTAGAACAACTCAATTGTAGAATAATAAAAACAATCATATCTAATGCAGTAGTTCAAACATTCAGAATGTTGTGTACCTGAAAATTCATATTATACATTTGAAATTAAGTGATTTTAGTGGGTTTTTCAAGATTAATTGGCACTGGCCTTAAAAAGAGTCATGTGGTGCGACCACGATTAATCTTGAAATAAATTAATTTACTTAACACGCTTCACATCTTTTTTTAGTTTTCAGTAATATAAAGTGTTTGGAAACAAAGTATTTGCATTTTTTTTTTTTAAATCTTTGTAAATGATGATCTTTTATTTATATAAGACATTTCAAGATGAATCATGGTCGCACCACATGACCTTTTTTTTAAGGCCAGTGCCAATTAATCTTGAAAAACCACCATTAAAATCACTTTCAAATTGTAATATGAATTTTCAGGTAAACAACATTCTGAATGTTTGAACTACTGCATTAGATATGCTTGTTTTTATTATTTAAAATTGAGTTGTTGAAAATCCTTATACGTCATTGACCCATTTACATCCATTACTGGTGTAAAAATACTAATGTCACTGCAGTAATAGTCCTTTTAAGACTTTTTAAGGATCCGCTGGGACCCTGGAATGACTTGATTATGAGTGGATTAATAGTTGGGATATCTGCAGTTCATTGTTGAATAATAATCTAAATAATTACAAAATGATCAGATTTAAGAATGAATTCTCTAACATATCAATGATTGTCTTTGCCAGCTGGCTTTTCATCAACATATGAAGACAGTAGTAAAAAGGGGGGGGTGATCTAATGTGAAGATGTAAAGAGAGAACATCCTGTCATTACTGTAGAGGTGCAACAGTTTTAACAGCCAATATATTAATCCTATCAAAGTGCTCTAAAGGCAGGCACTGAAACCAGAGGATAATTAGGAGTTTGTGTATTTGTGACACACACGCATGCACACAAGTTGCACTACTTACTGTCCTAACTCAAGTAGAGGAAACACACGGGGGGTCGGACCTGTGACGTTTCAGCTGTGTGTTTTTCTCTCATCAGATCAACTTGTCACTTTGCACACTATGTTTCAACTCTTCTTAGACCTGACATTTATACATGAACCCCAACTCCTCTCCCCCCTCTCTCTCTCTCTCTCCCTTCTCTCTCTCTCTTTCCCTCTCTCTCAGTAATCCGGGTGCATCAGCAGGCAGTGATCATCGTCCCTACGCTGCTCCTTTTCTCCAGTCTGATCACTTTACTGGTCCTGTTCATCAAGAGGTTTTGTCCCGGACGGAAGCGGACGCGGACCACCGCCCCTAAACGCTACCACAACTCGACACACAGGCAGACACAGAGGCACAGCAATAGAAGTCACCTGCAGGGTATCGATGGTGAGCGAGCGTGCTTGAGTGGTTCACTATGTGTTTAAAGTGTTTAAAGACGACTTCTGAACATACATAACGCAAAAAAGTTAGATTTGACCATAATCAAAGCATTTTTAATACTGTTTATTAAGTTATTCCCATTATATTTTATAAAGTAAGAGTAATTTCTCATAATTTTTTGCTTTCTATCTCTCTCTCTCTCTCTCTTTAGCACCACCTGGGATAAACCCACTGGAACATGAGGAGCTGCCGATGTCAGTTCAACAGGTGCAGCACAGTGTGGTGTCCACTCCTGCTGCAGTACCACAGATGTCCAGAGAGAGGCATCGTGGAGCCTTCAGCCAGATCACTGCCCTGCCACTGTCCTTTTCCATCAAACCTAATAACACAGTCACCCTGTACAGAGCACGCATGGATAACAAGGATGTCGTCCTGAGGGTGCTGAAAGGTAAACTGAGCTGTGCCAGACTGACAGCTGCTACATGCAACTGAATTAGTGCAACTGAAGTAGTGCAAATAGTGCAGCTAAATGCAACCGAATTAATGCAAATAGTGCAACTAAAATAGTGCAAATAGTGCAGCTAAATGCAGCTGAATTAGTGCAAATAGTGCAGCTGAATTAGTGCAAATAGTGCAGCTGAATTAGTGCAAATAGTGCAGCTAAATGCAGCTGAATTAGTGCAAATAGTGCAACTGAAATAGTGCAAATAGTGCAGCTAAATGCAGCTGAATTAGTGCAAATAGTGCAACTGAAATTGTACAAATAGTGCAGCTAAATGCAACTGAAATAGTGCAAATAGTGCAGCTAAATGCAGCTGAATTAGTGCAAATAGTGCAGCTGAATTAGTGCAAATAGTGCAGCTGAATTAGTGCAAATAGTGCAGCTAAATGCAGCTGAATTAGTGCAAATAGTGCAACTGAAATAGTGCAAATAGTGCAGCTAAATGCAGCTGAATTAGTGCAAATAGTGCAACTGAAATTGTACAAATAGTGCAGCTAAATGCAACTGAAATAGTGCAAATAGTGCAACTGAAATAGTGCAAATAGTGCATCTAAATGCAGCTGAATTTGTGCAAATAGTGCAACTGAAAAAGTGCAAATAGTGCAGCTAATTGCATCTAAACTAGTGCAAATAGTACAGCTAATTGCAGCTGAATTTGTGCAAATAGTGCAACTGAAAAAGTGCAAATAGTGCAGCTAATTGCAGCTAAACTGGTGCAAATAGTGCAACTGAAAAAGTGGAAATAGTGCAGCTGAATTAGTGCACCTAAGATACTAGAGTTTTATGCTGTTTTATACATATTAAATTGATTGATTTTTCAGGGACTTCCCAAGTTGAAAAGCTATAATTGTGTTGATGGCACAAACACTTTTTTGTGAAGTAAAAACCTATATTATACATAAATATATACAAATATTCAATAGTGTGTGATTAATAACGATGTTGCTCATAGAAACTTCTCTGGGTGAATAAAGATCACAAACCTTTTCCACAGATACAGCAAACAGCAGTGAGAAGCAGCACTTCCTGGGTTTTGCCTCCTTTGTGTCTGGACTGGGGCCGCACCCCTTCCTACCTGCACTGATGGGTGTGGTTACAGTGCAGTCGCCCCCGACGATGGTCGTAGAGGAGCTGCAGCACAGAGACCTGCTGGGGTTCCTCTGGAGGTGTAGACAGGTAGAGTCATTTATTATCTACAAAGAGACAAAAAAACAATACTCAGTGTGTCAGAGACAGTTTGATGATGAGGGTTATATCTAGAATAAGCTGTAACATTTACTGTGAACGGTACATTTTTAAAACTTTGCACATTTGTACTGGAAGATTTGTGGATGTGAATGTCCCAAAATCATATTTATATCCACATTTTTTTGTCTGAAGGCTTATTTAAAGAGCCAAAAGGGGCAAATTCCGAGTTGAAGGAAAACTCAAGTGAAGTAAATCTTTTTTCATACAGCCCAGTATCACAAATTTATCTCAGGAGGCTTTACAATCTGTCCAGAAAAACATTGTACTTAATCGTAAGACCCCAGATTCCCTGAAAATATGTAATAATGTATGAAAAATGTAATAATAATTGATGTTTATAAGGCCAAAACCTGTAAAATAATTCAATTGTTTCACCCTGAAGTGGACTATATATAGTTCACACTGTGACTGTATAATGACTATACATCACTTGATTATAAACTCCCAAACATTTCGCAGGACTGTCACATTAAAAATGTGCATTTTCCATAATGTATGAATTTAGTGTGGATAGAGTAATGACTGCTGTTGGCCTTTGAGGGGCAGTATAAGGCAATATACCATAATATTGAAGGAGAGAGAAACCAGTATGTTCACCAACTTCTATTATAAATTACAAGAAAAGTAGTTTCTCCAATACACTCATGTTCCAGTGTAACAGCAGCAAAGAGAGAGGTAAAACATTAGACTATTAACATGTTTTCTCTTTTCTCTCACTGAAGGATAACCCCAGTTTTGAGGCTACATGTGACTTGACAGAGAAGAGGATCTTCATCATGGCGGGACAAGTGGCCTCTGCTCTGGTTGGTTTCAGTTTTAGTTAATGACTGTCGGTTGATGTTTTTCATGATTTTTGTAGTATCACTGTAGTGCTGAATTTTCAGATTTTAATCATAATAATTATATTTGAAGTCCAGTTTCAGGCCCTAAAAGCAGTTTAAGTCATCCATTATTAGGCAAAAATGATTTTAAAAAATGTGCTTCAGTTTTTATTTTGAGTTTAAAGTGATGCTTTCAGTTTAAACCAGATAAAATGTTACTTAAATGAGTCTACAGTTAAATCTGTTGATGTTTTTCATGATTTTTTTAGTGCTGAATATTCAGATTTGAATCATAATAATCACACTGTAGTCCAGATTCAGGCCCCTTAAAAGCAGCCTCCTTCTTTTCTCTGTCATCTAGGAGTACCTGCACAGTCAGGGCTGCGTTCATGGCAACGTGGGAGCTCGCAGCGTTCTGGTTGGTGGAGATCTGACGGCAAAGCTGTGGGGATTGGGCTCCGTCTACCGCAAGAGGACGCAGGTCGATTCACCGGGACAAACGGAGGACATGGAGCTGAGAAAGTGGCAGGCGCCCGAAGTGCTGTCCGGAAGACCCGTCAGTCAGAGCAGTGATGTGTGAGTGACCGACTCCTCTGTGAGAATATTAAATGAAGCTTTGAAGATGACTGAATATAAAGCATGTCATTGAAATGTCCCAGCCAGAGTTTAATAAGGAGTGAGACAGATGATGCAGCTTATTTTAAATTGTTGAATAACTTTGTTTAACATAACTATATCACCTTAGCAGTCTGATTCACTTCTCTACACAGAGATATGATGTGGGGGTTTTTGTACAACCAAAAAGAAAAACACACACATTTTAATAACCTGATGTCCCAAAAGATAGAACTAGATTGTGCACTAAAGACTCAACGTTGTTTCTCAGTTAAATAAGTGAAAAATGTGTGTGGTTGAAAATGTTCATGTTGATTTTAGTGTTTCTACCTTATCATTGGGGACATTAAGTATCCATTTATCTTCTGTCTTTGCACCAGTTTATTTAGATTTATCTGAGGTCCAACTTCTCTTCTTTTTATTCACATAATGTCCTTCTCTTTTTGGCAGATGGTCCTTTGGTATCCTGCTCTATGAAATGGTCACATTAGGTAGGTTTTGCAGTTCTGGACAAACCTCCAAACCTATAAATTATATACTAAGAACTACTCTGGTGAAATATTTAACAATCACTTATCACTTCGATCTAATACTTTCTCTTTTTGTATACAGGTGACCCACCGTTTCCTCAGTTGATGGCCACTGAACTGCTGCAGTATCTCCAGAGAGGAAGGAATCTGGATCGACCGGCTTCATGCTCCAGCTCACTGTAAGAGCAACAGCAGAGAGAAAGAGTTATAACGTTACAGATCGCCAACTTTTACACACTGCTAAACGCCCGGTAGCAGAATTACAAAAACAGTCTTTGAAGGCCTTTATCACCCACAAATAATTTAGTGGCAGCATTATGTCTTGGATGTAAAAACAAATGTGTTTTCTGCAGATTCAGCCATCGTTTGGACTGCTATTCAAGCAATGATGGTTTTAACATTATGATGGTTCCCAACCAGTGACAACAGTCCATCACACCTGAAATTAATTTGGTCAATTAAGGCAGATTTAAAATATCTGGAAACACACATTTGAGACATTTCACTGATTTCATGTTGAAATGACCCTCCTGCTTTAGAGGGACTTTTATTACAAACAAATGGTGAACACTTTTTTAGATCACCCAAATGTTAATCTTGTGTTGTCATGGTTACCTAATCATTAGGTAACCAGATTTCTGAAATGAAAAAATCGGGGACATTTTCAATGCGGCGGTGAAAAATCATTAAATATTATCATTATGAAATAAAAAATGGGAACAAGTACTTTTCATGTATTTTAACCAGCTTTTATTACACAAAAGGACCAGGTTAATAAATCAAAATATCAGCACCCACAAATATCATGTATCAGTAGCGCACAGCAGTGTCAAAAACACAAATATAGAATAATACATGACAAAAAACATCTCTCTTCCAAAGTTAAGTGTCATGTGCAAAGACAGCTGCCAGACCAGTAGCTAGTAAATATCATCAAGATGTAATTAATAATAATTACCAAGTCAAAACATATAAAAAGATGTAAGTGGATCACTTAATGTGTGCCACTGGAAACTGTGGGCATGGCCCAAATAGTACAAAAAAGTCACAACAAGAAAATACATCTCTAGTAAGAAGGCTGCACACAAAAGGTTGCAATCAAACAAAGAACAAATGGGTGACATCACCAACCATCCATCCACTGAGGAAGACAAAAATATCTTGTTAGCTTGAGTTAGGATGGATTTTTTTGGTCAAAAGTTTCTACTCACAACTGAATACTGAACTGATATTTATGACACAAATGGTGGCAATCAAAAAAATGGGTGACATTACCGTGATCTCCTCATTCATCCACCTCCGCCTCAGGAGCCTGGGTAGAATAAGAGCAGAGGAGAACATAAGAAAAACTGCAAGAACAGAGCCAATAGTAATAGTTTACTACTGTATTAAAATCAAAACCTACATTTATAAAGTGCACCCACAAAAGTCACTCATCACTCTGTTATTTACTTCTTTATTTCTGCCTTTCCACACTGTTCTCCTGCTCTTCTCTCCTTCACTCTGTTGTTTACTTATTTATTTCTGCCTTTCCACACTGTTCTCCTGCTCTTTTCCTCTTCTCTCCTTCACTCTTTACTATCAGTCTCACCTATACTTGTCTTCTCCCTAATCTACAACAGAGCAACATAGAGATAATATTGTAATCTCATGGTAATCTAATATAACAAGTTACACCTTTACTAACACCAGTGACATACAAAACAGTGACTCAGGGCATCAGCTGATCAGATGGTCTGCATATATAACTACTACAGTCAACCATTGACTTATTATTACTTAATTAATTAATTATTTTTAACAGATTCTCATGTCCCTATGCCTACAGGAAAATCATACACTACTATGTTAACATTACAGCTTCACTAATGACAGATATGAAAACATTGTCATAATGTTAACGTTCACTGACTTTTATAAAGTTACGTTAGGTCTTCAGTTCAGATAAACAAACATACTTACTTTAACGTTACACACACACAGACAGACACACACACACACACACACACACACACACACACACACACACACACACACACACACACACACACACACACACACACACACACACACACAAACACACACACACACACACACACACAACTAAGTCTACTGCCAATTCACACAAAATAAATAAGTTCATACAAAACATACCATTTGCGTCTGGTCGTACGTCCTGATAACGTCTGTACGTCATACAACGTCTTCTCTGGCCATGCGTTAGATGGCTACCGTAATAACTGGTGTTTGGGTCTGCGCACATTTTTCCGCCATTCAGTGTCAAAATCGGGGACATTTTCGGGGACAGCTTTGACCGGGGACAGGTCACCCAATAAGGGGACTGTCCCCGGAATTCGGGACATCTGGTCACCCTAACCTAATGTGGTAGCGACTTGTCAATCACAAAGTTACCACGGCCTAAGGCATACTCTGTCGTTTTTACTCTAAATTGGACCCTAATTTACAAAATGATCTATCATTCTACATTGGAGAAGACTTGAAACTAGCAATTGAGGCCATAAAATCATTAGGAATATGTTTTCTGAGATAATAAATCAAGTGAAAAGTAATGTTAGGGTCATTTTCTCATAGATGTCCATTCAAATCTACCTTTCTTTTTTCTTTTCTTTTTTTTTTTTACAACTAATGGAGTCGCCTCCCTGTGGAACTTGTACAGAATTGCTCTTTTGTGTTATTTACTTACTACTTACTGCTATTACCTTATTTACTGCTACAAATTTGTCAAACTTCAAGCTAAGTTACATACAGTAGGTTAATGTTGAATTTATGCTAACGTTAACCGTAAGTTTTAACTGCCTTATGTCGGCTAGTTCAAACTCAAAAACATAGCACATAACTCAGCACAACATCAAACAAAATGTTCTAATAATGTTAAAAAATAATACAATAATTAATAATATGTCTTTTTTACCTTTTTTCGTAGGTACGCCATCATTAAATCGTGCTGCCAGTGGAGTGCCCAGCAACGGCTCCCCATGTCGGACCTGATTCGAAAGCTTCAGGCGGGAGAGAGATCAGCCAATGGGAGCGCAGTTCTCAGAGTGCCTGAACCACTCAGCATCGAGAGATACCTGCGGGAGGCGGGATATGGAGAGGGATACAACTATGCCGTGCTATGATTGGCTGATGGTGTAATCAGTCAGGACTACAAAAATGGTGCCGTCATTTTGGCCAACTGACTTTTTTTTTGTACCAAGGCCAACTGAAGAAAAGCTTTATTATTATTATCTTAAATATTGTTTTATATATTCGTTTAAATACTATAGGAACACTTATAAAGCACATCCACTTAATATGTTTTAAAGAGTAATATATGGTTTGTAAATATGTGTTTTTTTCCCCTGTAAATTGTAACGTTGTTCATTTAAAGAACTAATATTATAATGACATGTAACAAAAGATTTATTATAAACAAAGCCTCTCAGAAGTGACCAGCAGACAATAAGAAGATGCACTTTACAGTACAGAAATTGAAGTGACTATAATAATAATAATGCACTATAAATACATGGACCATCGAATAATGAAGATGCTATTTGTGTTTGTGAAACTGTAATTTTAGCCACATGGTTGCCATTGTTAGTGTCATTATCATTAGCTGACCATGGTAAAATTGGGGCAGTGGTGGCCTGAAGGTTATAGAAGCGAGTTTGTGACAGGGGAACGTGACGAAGCAGCACTTTCCCCTCCCTCCACAACAACCACTAGAGTTCCCTTGAGCAAGGCCCTTAACCCCTACCTGCTCCAGTGAAGCTGCTAACTATTGGTAAATCAGATTGTTATTGTACTGGGCAGCTTCCAGGTGTGAATGTGTCTAACTGTGTGAATGTGATCAGGGTGTTTGGAACGAGTTGCTCTCAGTGAACTTCCCCTGAATAAATAAAAGTTAAAAAAAAGTAACACCAACAATCCATGATCACGGGCTAAACATGAGACTTCATCTAAAACATTCACTGATTTGACTTTAATACACCAGCAGTGGTTTTTCCTTTAAAAAGAGGGACCAAACCACTACTATCACTGTAATTACATTTAGCTGCTTGTGTATATTTACTTAGTTGTAGTAGGATTTGTCATGCAGGATCTTTACTTGTAATGGAGTATTTTTATATTGTTGTATTTGTATTTTCTTCCAGTACTGAACACCAAACTTACCTGTGTTACACTATGACCTGTCAGATTCTGTGGCTTTAGTGTTTCCCCCTTATCATAACCTTTGACCCAACCTAAACCCTAACAAGTAATCTCTGTAACACTGAACAAGGATCTTGTAAAGGACTGAAATTTCTGACAGGTCAAAGAATAAAGCATGAATGGTATTATTTAAGCTTTGCAATGCTGAAAAAGACCCTGTTTACTAAGAGAAAAACATTGCCTAATAAACCTGTAATGGTCTTTTTTTCTCACTTGTCATAAAAACACGGGTCAGTTCAAGAATAAAAACAAGAAAGACCGGTTTTAAAACAATTCCTTGATTATTTATTTGCATGATAGTATTGTTAACCTCTCCTCAATGAACTCAGTCACTCCAAGATTTTGCAGTTTTTTCTGATTATTGCAAGCAAACAACAAACATTTTTGCAGAATCCAACACGTTATTTTATGAGAAAAGTGCTACTTCTTGGGGGGGGGGGGGGGGGGGGGGATTATGATTGAATGAACAGAGTGTAAGATGATCTGCTTGTTAACAAACTTCAGAATTGCAATGATTTGGCAGAGAAACTGTGGCTCACTTGTAATCACTAATGTCGTACAAGTGCTTTTCTTTTTGGTCTTCGTGATATGCGGAGGGGACACTTAAAAATCCTGGGGCGACTGTAAAATATAGACACACAGCTATCAAACATTATCATCCTCCTTTTTCCTGAAAGATAATAATAATGTAATAGTCACAGTCACTAACAATAAAGCCAAAGATCGCTAGAGCTAGAAAGGTAAATACTGTTGGTAGTTACACGCTATGTGACGAAGCTATGAGGAAGACAGCAAGTTCCCTTGATCAAAAAGGTAGTAGCTACTATTTCAGTCACGCTTTTTTTTTTCTTCTTTTTTTTTTTTGGGGAAAGGCAACAGATGTCATTGCTTGAAATAACAATCGTAAAAAAGTAAGCACTAATATAAAACAAGGAATGATATGAAAAGCAGTTAAAAAACGGACAATCTTCATCTAAATCTATTAAAAGAGACTAGTAGTGAGAAAGGCCACAAGGTTCACAGAGAGATAAACATGAGAAAAAACTTCTACAGTAAAAAGCTTAAACAAGGCAGTCCAGCAAACAAATGTGCATTTAAATATAAAGGCAAATATTACACTTATTACAGTATAGTTTAAGGTTTATTTTAACCCTTTCACGCACTCATTCACTCAGGTATGATTCTTAAATTTCATCCATCCTAAAACATACTGTAGGTCCATGTGGCAACCAGCCTGTTTGTTTACTAAACTTTTCTTCTATTGTTCATGAATGTAGCTTTAAAAATGCTTCAAAATTAACAGCTTATCATAACATTAGTTGCAGCATTCTTCATATCTGTCAGCATCTCTTTCAAAAATCAAGCCCGTGACGTTACCCTTCACTCGCACACGTAATTACAGACCATTTACCAGTTTTTTCGGGGGGAGGAATTAAAGTGACAATATTGAATAATAATAAAAGAATCACAGTTTGGGTTTTTTTTTTTAAAGAGTGGAATAAAAAGAAAGTCCTCTGTTTAAAAAACTTTAAAATGTTGCATCATCTGGAGATACAAGGTGTTAAAAGAGTTTAAGAAAAAGCATTTTGCAGTAGTGGCTTTTATCTACTGTTGATGTGCTTTATATGTTAAAAAAAAACCAATGTAAGATGTAAGAAACACATCTGCAAAAAACATCTGTAATTTTTGCAGGATTTCACTTTAAAAGGTGAATTTGAGTTGAATTTGGGGCATTTCTGCAGCCAGTACCCTGTTACTCTCACTGTACCCTGTAAGTTAGAGAATAGGACACTTTGAAAAATAGAAGTGCCTAATCTTTAAAAAAAATAATAATTACAATATTGACAGTATTTGCTTTTATTACACACCTAATTTTTTTTTTAAAGGATCTAAATAATCTGAGTGGTTTACATCCAAAATACTGTTTTTATTTAAAATAGTCAACTGTAATCTTTGAGATATTGACTCCATATATATAAATTTGGCATGTGTTTCTTTATTGCGTTGCTGTAATAAGTAATACGCTGAGTGTAGCTTAAATAAAGTGTGGAGATATTATCGGAAAAGTCGAAAGCTGTTGTGTAAAAACAATGATTTTAAAGCTGAAGTCGAAGGAGTGAGAAAAATCACATTATGATACAATAAATGAAAATAACATGTCCGAGCAAATTCTTTCCTTTTTAACTGTTTTTGTTGATTTTTTTAGCAGAAGAGTAGCAAGAATAGCACAGCTTAGGTCAAAGAGAGAACAACTTTAGCCCTATTTGCACATGAACTGGTGTAATTTGGGGAATCCTGTGCAAATGACTGGAGACTTGATTAACAATGCAAATTACTGTTGCATTCAAAAATATATATATATATACATTCACAAACAGCTATGCATTCTTCTACAGTATCTCTCCGTGTTTTTTTTATGCAGAATGAAATCTAAAAAGCAACATTAATGGATATATGAATAATGATTTAGCACAGAGGACATGTATCATCACCAGAATTAAATATGGTTATTTGTAGTGTTTTTCTCAACTCACAACACACGATAGGTTTGTGAGGAATTAAAAAATACTCATGCTCTTTTAAAAAGGTGGTAAAGAAGTGCTGCAGCCCCCCCAGAGTTAGGGCTAAAAGAGCCGAGAGCAAGAGGATAGGAGTTTGGGGGTAAATGCCCGGGGCTTGACTTTGGATTTTTAAAATGGTAAAAACATAAAACTGACATCAGTCTCTCAGGTTGTTAATGTGAGCGCAGATTTTGAGTGCAGGACCCAGCTTGATGTTCATGGTGGACATGAGATGCTCCTCCTTCAGCAGCAGCAGAGCCTGGCCGTCGATCTCCTGCGACAGGAACTGAGAGGCGAGATCCTCACAGCCTGGGAGGCGGAGGAGAGAAGAAGAGGAGAAAACGAGAGGATGATTAAAAGAATAAAAGTAGAAAGAAAGGTGAAGCATCAGCAGTTTTTTTTTTTTTAGTTTAAAGATGTTCCAACCTTGCAGCGAGGAAATGAACTGTGATACATCCTCAACGCTCCACTGGGCGGGGTTCAGGGTGAGGCAGCCGGGCGGAGAGCTCTCCGTCGGGTGCAGAGGAGGAGGAGGCTGGTGGCAGGAAGCTGAGGAGGCCGGCGAGAGAGACATGGGGTCGTCTTCATCCTCCTCTACGCTGGACTCCTCCTCTGAATGGCTGGACTCTGAACGGCACTGCAGAGAGGAAGAGGAGGAGGAGGAGGAGGAGGAGGAGGAGTATAAAGGTATAATTGGATGCAGAAACACTTTCATTGCATAATCAATCAATCAATTAGTCGATCAAACTTATTTATATTGCAGCGTTCATACAGGTAAAAGTAGTTCAAAGTGTTTTATAGTTGACTGACAAGCTGATAAGATAGAAAAAGTGACAAAGTAAAGAAAAAAGAATAAAAATAATGAGGGAATGAAAACAAAGAACAAATTAAAAAGGAAAAACTGAGACTGAGAAAATAAGAATTATAAAAAAGTTTTGAAAATTTAAATAAAGTTCAAAAATAAAAAAGAGAGAGTAAAACATAAATAAATAAAAATGAGAAAGAATAAGAGAAAAAGTTTATTTAAAGTAAAAAATAGAGTAAAGCAATAGGTTAAAATATATTTTAAAAAACAAAACAAAAGTAAAATGAAATAAAAGAGATAAAGTTTAATAAAGCTAGACTAAAAACTAGGTTAAAAAAAGAGATTAAAAGACAGAAGAAACATGAATAAAACTGATAAGAAGATAACACTTATAGAATGATGAAAATAATAATTTAACACATTAAAACAAATCAAATTAAATCAAATTAAGATATGATGAGAGCTACTCCTCATTATTCATATGGAGACAAAACAACAGAGCAGCATCACAAAGGGAAGATAAGTGATTAACACTGATTTATTGGTTTCTGTTTTAACCCTGTAATACCCAACAGCGGCCACTAGGGGGCAGCGAGGCTTCTAATTCTCAATGAAAGCTACTTATGGATCAATAAGCTTCTTTTCAGCTTAGACAATGTAAACACAATCAAAATAAAACACAAACTGACAAACTGGGGATGTTTTTATTGCATTACATTACCAAAGAGAATATAATATAAGTTATATAGTATAAGTTTATAAATGGATGTAATGTGGAGGGGTCTATATAGTTTAAGAGGTGCAGCGAGTTGAATTTCTCTTTTTCTAGAGGTTAAAAAAGAAAGATCAGACATGAAATGAACTACTGAGCCACTAATTAAGATACTAATTATTAAATCTTCTTCCTAAATTAAAACCTACAGCGGTTTTATAATAGAAATAGGTCAAAAATCATCATTAATTAATAAATAACAAACTATAGTATCAGCAAAACACACATTTTTTATGTTAAACTATCAGCAACATTATTTTTGCACCATCTAAACTCTCCTTTGAAGTGTAGATAAGAACTATCTACATCACCTTTACTTATTATTGGCTAATTTGGTTGTTTTTTTTAACAATGGGTGAATATTTTGGTAGTAAATAAATTTGGGATAGTTGTTTATAAATGATTTATGAGTTAATAGAGGAGTAGTGAGAATCTATAAGTATATACTTCTTCCTGCTCCTTTTCAAACACTGCTATTCATGTTTTGTCTTTTTTTTAAAGTTTTTATTCTCATGTTCAAAATTTTTTAAAAAAAATTAAAAATTAATTAATTAATTAAATTAAATTACATCAAATTAAAACAAATAAATAAAATAAATGAATTAAATGAATTAAATTTAAAAATAATTAAAATAAATAAGATTAAAATAAATAAATATATTTTAATTAAATTTAATAAAATAATAAATAAAATAAATAAAATAAATAAAATAAATAAAATAAATAAAATAAATAAAATAAATAAAATAAATACACTTTTTCGATGTTAAAAAGGAGATCTCTTGCTGCTACTGTCCCCATGTACGTGACATAAAAGACCAACTGAAACAATTTGACTTGCTTCTCCAGTCTGATTCATCTCATTACTAAACCTTTAAAAATCTGGAAACAATTCCCACATTTTCTATATTTATTTTTTTGTGTAATTCTGAGAGCCATGCAGTAAACGCACGCTCCTGTCTCACCTTCACAGGAATCGGTCTCCCTGCTATCTTGGCACTGGCTATTTCTGAGCTGGTCCTTCGGGGAACCCTCCGCCTGGCGATGCCTCCCTCCTCGTCCGAGTTGGACATGTGACCCTGGCCTTGGTCCTGACCCGCGGCGTGATCCTGACCCTGGCCCAGACCCTGCCGCATGCAGTAGTGCTGCCTGAAGCTCACGTTGTACCTGGGGAACCAATACATACTGTATCGTAGACAAAGAGTGACATATACGGTACTGAAGCCAAGACGAGCAACACATATAGTTTTTATCTCTTTGCACCATACGTAGTATATATACATATATATATATATTTATATATTTATACACATGTAGTGGTCAAAGAGACAAATGCAAAGCAGAAGCAAGAAAATGTAAAATCATATTCAAACAATGCCATCAGAGCATTGTTCATATATATATTCACATGTATTATTTTATATGGAGCAAAGTTAAAAAAAGAAAAAAGAAAAACAGCAAAACTAACCGGACTGAAATCTGACATAACAACAGAATAAATTGACATGCTGCTTTTGAAGAGAGAAGTGAATGAAGTGTCACAGTATTCAAACATTTAAAAAAATAAATAAATAACATGAGAACAAATAAAAACACACATGCTGTGAAACATACAGCCGGAGCCACCTGAGAAAATACACATTATGAACTTTAAACTCTGAGAGAAACAGATTTTCCTCTCATTCAGAAGCAGGAAAAAGGCCTTAACCCTGCTGTTGTCCTCTAGTCAAGGAAGGAAGGGAGGAAGAAGGAAGGAAAGGAGGGAGGAAGGAAGGGAGGAAGAAGGAAGGAAAGGAGAGAGGGAGGGAGGGAGGGAGGAAGGAAGGAAGGAAGGAAGGGAGGAAGAAGGAAGACTGGAAGGAAGGAGGGGGGAAAGGGAGGAAGAAGGAAGGAAGGAAAGGAGGGAGGAAGGAAGGAGGGAAGGAAGGAAAGGAGGGAGGGAGGAAAGAAGGAAGGAAGTAAAGGAGGGAGGAAGGAAGGAAGAAGGAAGGAAAGGAGGGAGGAAGGAAGGAAAGAAGGAAGGAAGTAAAGGAGGGAGGAAAGGAGGGAGGGAGGAAGGGAGGAAGAAGAAAGGAAAGGAGGGAGGGAGGAAGAAGGAAGGAAGGGAGGGAGGAAGAAGGAAGGCGGGAAGGAAAGGAGGGAGGAAAGGAGGGAGGAAGGAAGGAAGGAAGGAAAGGAGGGAGGAAAGGAGGGAGGAAGGAAGGGAGGAAGAAGGAAGACTGGGAGGAAGGAGGGGGGAAAAGGAGGAAGAAGGAAGGAAGGAAAGGAGGGAGGAAGGAAGGAGGGAAGGAAGGAAAGGAGGGAGGGAGGAAAGAAGGAAGGAAGTAAAGGAGGGAGGAAGGAAGGAAAGGAGGGAGGAAGGAAGGAAAGAAGGAAGGAAGTAAAGGAGGGAGGAAAGGAGGGAGGGAGGAAGGGAGGAAGAAGAAAGGAAAGGAGGGAGGGAGGAAGAAGGAAGGAAGGGAGGGAGGAAGAAGGAAGGCGGGAAGGAAAGGAGGGAGGAAAGGAGGGAGGAAGGAAGGAAGGAAGGAAGGAAAGGAGGGAGGAAAGGAGGGAGGAAGGAAGGGAGGAAGAAGGAAGACTGGAAGGAAGGAGGGGGGAAAGGGAGGAAGAAGGAAGGAAGGAAAGGAGGGAGGAAGGAAGGAGGGAAGGAAGGAAAGGAGGGAGGGAGGAAAGAAGGAAGGAAGGAAGTAAAAAAGGAAGGAGAGGAGGGAGGGAGGAAGGGAGGAAGAAGGAAGGAAAGGAGGGAGGGAGGAAGGAAGGAAGGAAGGAAGGGAGGGAGGAAGAAGGAAGGCGGGAAGGAAAGGAGGGAGGAAAGGAGGGAGGAAGGAAGGAAGGAAGGAAAGGAGGGAGGAAAGGAGGGAGGAAGGAAGGGAGGAAGAAGGAAGGAAAGGAAGGAGGGAGGAAGGAAGGAAGGAAGGAAGGGAGGGCGGAAGAAGGAAGGCGGGAAGGAAAGGAGGGAGGAAAGGAGGGAGGAAGGAAGGAAGGAAGGGAGGAAGAAGGAAGGTGGGAAGGAAGGAGAGACGGAAGGAAGGAAGGGAGGAAAGGAGGAACAGTCCAAACAGACGGGGTTAATTTGACCCGGGCGGACGACAGGAAGGTTAAATGTTGCATTAATTGTTGTATTTTCTCTTCTAATTATTAAACCAGAGCAGATTTTAATAACTCTTCCGGCTGTTCCGGAGGCTCAGGGTCTGTTTACCTCTGCGATGGCTCCGGCTGTACGTACAGTATTATATTTCATGCGTGTTGAAGTACCTCTTGGCACACGTCATGGAGCAGAACCTTTTGGTGCCTCTGAACTGGCTGGCAGGAGCAAAGTTTTTACAGTACTCACACTTCAGTACTGGGGGGGGGGGGGGGAGAGAGCCAGAGTCAGGGTTAGCATTATTATAATAATCTTTGCACAAATAAAGAAATAAACTGTTAAAGCATTCAAATCAGTTTAAAGTCTCCTCCTTTATTCTCATATCCAGATAAGAGACTCTATAATGATATTTATTGTGTTGCCTTCAAGTCAGAATCAAAAGGTGGGAAATTTCCAACTTGTAGGTTGTAATGAAACCCTGTGAGCATCAGTTTCAAAAGGTTAAACAGTAGTCATGTTTGTAATGATATTTAAGGAGATTAAATGACTAATTAGCACAGAAATAGCTGTAATTTTAAGGGTTTAGTGTTAAGTATATAACAAACTAAAGCAGTATCATCTCTTCAAATAAAATAAAAACAATAAAAAGTAAATAAAAAGACAAGTAAGTCCTGGAAAAGGTTAGAAAATAGGAAATTAAATACATTTTATTTTATTTTATTCTCCTCTTTGTTTCCTCCTCACAATTCTGGCTTTACTCACTTTATTTTATAGTGATTTCATTGTATTATTTCTTTATTTTATTTCATTAATCTTTTATTACCTTTTATTTTATTTGGGTATTATTATTTTTTTAAATTTTTTTCCTACCTCTGGTGTGAGAGTTATGATATTGTTTCCTAATTTTTTTGTTTTTTTTGTGTTATATTACCATGTTCTGTATGAAAAGTGCTATAAAAAATAAAGTTTGATTGATTGATTAAATAGTAAGTGTTGCTTTCGCTATGTTATTTAAACTTTTAGTTCCATGCTTAAACACTTTGTATTTTAAATTTATGGCATTTCTTAGTTTGGTTGTTTTATGTGTTTAAATTTGAATATTTAAATATGTGTGATTAATTTTGTTTCTTAGCTTTAATGATGAATATGTAGAAAAGTGACGATGTGTAGGTTTTATTATGACAGAATAAAACCAAACTTTACAGATGTTTTGAGAGATTTTTACTCATATGATCATAAAATCTAATTTCAGTGTATTTTGAGGATTTTTCATATTTTAAATGACTGTTTTTTGTTGTTGCTAAGCGATAAATTAACTTCACAAACCTCACCGATAAGAAACCCTGATCATGTTTTTCCCCCACTTGAAAGTCTGATTTAAAGCTAAACTGAAATTTCCTACCCTCAGATCATGTCTGGAAGGCAGCACAGAGATAAGCTGTTACCTGTTGCTGTGGTAACGGTCTCTGATTGATTAGTGTCCGGGCTGTCGTTCGTTAAATCCTCGCCAGTCGAGTCTTTAACCGAACCACACACCTGTCAATCAAACACAAATGGAGGAGAGAAAACATTAAAAAACGTCACATGAAGGATCTTAGGTGTTTAAAAAACTACAAATCCCATGTTTGGTACTCACAGGGAAAGGCTCCGCCCCTTCCTGGATGACGAAGCCCTCTATGAGATGCGTGAGGACGTGCGGTTTGACCACGGCCTGAGGAGGAGGAGCTCTCTCCCCCTGAGTGCAGCCCCCTCTGGACACCGACAGAGCTGGGGAGGGAGAGGAAGAGGAGGAGGAAGAGGAGGAGGCTGGAGGAGGAAGAGCAACAGGGACTGAGAGAGGGGGAAAAGAAAGGAGGAGGAGAAGAAGAGTAAATCTGCTGGAGAGTTTAAATTCTATCTATGTAGACTTCTTCTATCTTTGTGGTCGTTACCTGCTTCGATGGGATTGGTCGGTAGTGCTGAGGCGTGATCTCTGATTGGCTGGAGCTGTGGGGGGGAGGGGCCATCTTCATCATTAGCTGCATTTGAGTCAGATTTCCTTTTAAGTGAACCGGTCATCTGCTTTCCCTAAAAAAAAAAATCAAATTTAAAGGGATTAAAATGTGAATATAAACGTATGAATAACTTGCACACATCCTTTATTTGTGGACCCAGTATCAAATTTCTGCTTTTAATCCATTTTGAGAGAATATATTAGAGGATTATGGCAAAAATGTCTAAGTGGTGTAACCATAGAAACTTGTACCAAATAATTCAACTTGCTTAAAACAGTAAATTCTCAATAAAGCACCATATCAACTAGTTTGGCATGATCTTACATTATAACTTTATATTAAATAAAGGTAATGTAATACAATTGTTCTAAATATTACATTTAATCTGGTAACCATGGAGATCAGGAAACATTTACAGTAATTATTAGTATAAGTCCACTTAAATACACTGTAGGTGATAAAATATGTAATATTTATCATTCTTTTGTGGTTACACCTTTCATTCTTTCTTTCCTTCTTTTTTCTTTCTTTCCTTTTACTTCTTGTTCTTTCTTTCTTTCTTTCTTTCTTTTTTCTTTCTTTCCTTTTACTTCTTGTTCTTTCTTTCTGTCTTTCTTTCTGTCTTTCTTTCTTTTTTCTTTCTGTCTTTCTTTCTTTCTTTCTTTCTCTCCTACTTCTTGTTCTTTCTTTCTTTCTTTTTTCTTTCTGTCTTTCTTTCCTCTTACTTCTTGTTCTTTCTTTCTTTCTTTCTTTTACTTTCTGTCCTTTCTTTCCTCTTACTTCTTGTTCTTTCTTTCTTTCTTTCCTCCTACTTCTTGTTCTTTCTCTTTCTTTCTTTTTTCTTTCTGTCTTTCTTTCTTTCTTTCTCTCCTACTTCTTGTTCTTTTTTTCTTTCTTTTTCTTTCTGTCTTTCTTTCCTCTTACTTCTTGTTCTTTCTTTCTTTCTTTCTTTTACTTTCTGTCCTTTCTTTCCTCTTACTTCTTGTTCTTTCTTTCTTTCTTTCCTCCTACTTCTTGTTCTTTCTCTTTCTTTCTTTTTTCTTTCTGTCTTTCTTTCCTCTTACTTCTTGTTCTTTCTTTCTTTCTTTCTTTCTTTCTTTTACTTTCTGTCCTTTCTTTCCTCTTACTTCTTGTTCTTTCTTTCTTTCTTTCCTCCTACTTCTTGTTCTTTCTCTTTCTTTCTTTTTTCTTTCTGTCTTTCTTTCTTTCTTTCCTCTTACTTCTTGTTCTTTCTTTCTGTCTTTCTTTCTTTCTTTCCTCCTACTTCTTGTTCTTTTTGTTTTTTTCTTTCTTTCTTTCCTTCTACTTCTTGTTCTTTCTTTCTTTCTTTCTTTTTTCTTTCTGTCTTTCTTTCTTTCTTTCCTCCTTGTTCTTTCTTTTCTTCCTCACTTTCTTTCTTTCTCTCTCTCTGGGTGGATAAAATATATAATATTTATCATTCTTTTGTGGTTACACCATTTGACATTTTCAGGAGCATTCAGTCTTACTTTTGGTTTTAAAAAATGGTGCAAATGTCATTTCAAATGATATAAAACCAACAAAAATACTAAATGTACATTTTAACAAACTTGATGCTGCTTTTACAACTATTTTTAAAGATATCTTGTCAACCCTTATTAATCATTTCCCAAACATAAAAGAAAACAACAGAGGAGAAAACGGAAGTAAAAAAAACACGACAGCTTTAGGAAGTCACTGTTTCAGTCACTGTTTGCTCAGCGTATCTGTGCTGCATCTCTCCACTTGTTGCCAGGCAACCTCCAAACGATGACACCCCGGCTGTTGTTTGCTGAGACGTAGTTAAATCACATAATCCTCCTAAAACTGCACGTTGTAGTGTTTACATTTTGTTTGTGTACAAATTAAACAAACAGCAGGATCTGTAGAGGTCCACAGGAGTGTTTCTGAAGTCTGGGCAGAGCCAGGATAGCGTTGCCCCCCCCTACTGCCCCCTACTGCCCCCCTACTCCCCCCTACTGCCCCTTTCTGCCCCCTACTGCCCCCCTCTGCCCCCCATTTATGGTAAACTAAGCTAATTGCCTCCTGGCTCCAGCTCCTATGTTCTCGTCTAACTAATCTCTAGGCAAATAAGAACATTTCCCTGAATGCAAGGCAGGGCAAATGTATTTGTATAGAACATTTCAATATGCTATTTATGTGTTGCGTATATATTCTGTCCTGATGCATCTTGTGTTTTATGTAGAGCACTTTAAACACTATTAAAATAAAAGTGTTAAATAGGAAATTAAATTGAGCTAAAAATAGAATAAGACAGATACAGAAGCGTACTGCATTCACTTGAAAATAATAAAAAAGCTTTGTTTTTTTGAATAAATGAGATAATTTTCCTGTTTTTCTGAGTCATTTTTTCTGAATTAACGAGATACTTCAAAGTCCTGCGAGAAGCTCCCACCTGTATGCAACGTTAAGCTACCGTCGCTGCTCCTAATATACAGAAACGTATTTCTGTCACGCCAGAAAAAGAGAAAACAAAGCATCAGAGCCGAACTTCTAAGTAGGCCATCTCATAAATTCAGAAAATATTACTCAGAAAAACAAGAAAATTATCTCGTTAATTCAGAGAAACTGAGCTTTTTTATTTTTATTTTTTTCAAATGAATGAAAATCGCTTCTGCAGACAGATAAAAATAGGAGAATAAATAGCTACGATGCAGTGTGAGATATTAACCCTGAGATTTGGATTTATTAAAAAGCAGCTGCAAACAGAAAATGTGAAACTGCTCCTTTAAATATATTAAATCATTAAATCAGAATCTGAGCGGCTCACCTGTGATGTCTGACTTCCTGCTGAGTCTCCATTGGTGGTCACACCAGCTGCTCCTCTCTGCTCCTCCGCTGGCAGCGGGAGGGACAGCGCTGAGCGGGACAGCGAGGGGGAAGCAGAGGGAACGCTGAGGGACTGGGAGGAAGCAGGGCTCGAAGTTAAAGGTCCGTTCTGACTCGGTCCGGAGCTCTGATTGGACTGCGGATGCACCTGAGAGACCTGAGCCAATGGGGGAACCTCTTGGGGCAACTGGAGGGTTTTTAGCCCCACCCCTCTGCTCATGACCCCGCCCTCCCTGGAGGCGATGGACGCCACCATGGTGAGCAGGCTGGACGAGCTGGTGAGGACGGCGGCTCCGTCCTGGCTGCAGCTTCCCCGAGCCAGAGCCAGAGCCTGAGCGTTACCCAGCGTGCTCTGCCTGGCGCCGACGATCTGGACCGGGATGTGGGGGGGGCTGGGGGGGCTGGGCGGAGCTGCTGACGGGCGGAGGGGCGGGCAAGATGGGTGGGGGGTTCCTGGAAGGCAGCTGGAGAGGGAGACGGAGACCCTGCAGAGTTTTGGGTTGGATGGGGATGGGTCCGTTACCATGACCCGACTTCTCGGCGCCGAGCGACGCCTTCTGCAGCGGCTGCACCACCAGAGTCTGAGCGTTGACGGCCGGTTTGATGGTCGCCGTGCCGACCGGGTAACAGTGGGGCTGGGACGTGGCGTTCGACGTCAGCACCAATGTGTGCGCCGCCGTGGGAGACGTGGTTACCGTGGTGAGGGTCCGGGTGCCGTGAAGCAGGAGCTGGGAGAGAGGGATGGAGGAGGTGGAGGAAGAGGAGGAGGACGAGGAGCCGGAGGAGGAAGGAACCGGGTGGGCTTTGAGGTTGGTGGGCTGAGGGTAGGTGGGGATCTTGATGTGGGGGGGCTGCGGCTGAGGCTGGCTTGGTTTAGAAGGGGACTGGTTGTTAGACTGGTGGGAGGACTGGACCAGGGAGTACGCAGCTGGAAGAAACACAGAGAACACTTCAACTTTATTTCACATAACTTTTTAAGATTTATGGACTTTAATGTTTTGATTTGTTTATATGTGTGGATTTCTTAAGTTAACCCTGCTGTTGTCCTCCCGGGTCAAATTGACCCCATCTCATTGACTGTTCCTTCCTTAATTTTTCCTTCATTCTTCCCCTCCATCCCTCTTTCTTTGCTCCCTTTCTTCCTCCCTTCCTCCTTACTCCTTTCCTTCCTTCCTTCTTTCTCTCCTTACTTCCTTCCTCGATTCCTTCCGCCCTCCCTCCTTACTCTTTTCCTTCCTTCCTTCCTTCTTTCTTCCCTCCCTTCCTTCCTTCCTTCTTTCCTCCCTTTCTTCCTTCCTTCCTCATTCCTTCCTCCCTCTCTTACTCCCTTACTCCTTTCCTTCCTTCCTTCCTACTCCCTTACTCCTTTCCTTCCTTCCTTCCTTCCTTCCTTCCTTCCTTCCTTTATTCCTTCCTTCCTCATTTATTCCTCCCTCTCTTACTCCCTTACTCCTTTCCTTCCTTCCTTCCTTCCTACCTACTCCCTTACTACTTTCTTTCCTTCCTTCCTTCCTTCCTTCCTTCCCTCCTCCCTCCTTACTCCTTTCCTTCCTTGACCTGAGGCAACAGGACGGTTAATACCAAAGTCTGGTGAAAAGTTCATGTGAATAGCCTCATTGGAAATATATTTACTGGAAAAAAAATGTTCAATACTTATTTCCCCCCCCGCTGTATAAACCAGTCGTATGTATGTTCAACGTTAGAGCTAGTCTCTAAACTTCTGTTAACCTGTGTGTGTGTTTAAGAGCAGTCAGAGGGAGGGATGAGCAGGCATGAGAGACAGCTTTACTGTTCTCCTGTGTTAGATGCTATCAGCAGGTTTGGGCTCTGTTCTCCTCCCTCTTCTACCTAACTGTGACTCCCTCTCAGGCCTGCATGTAGATCTATGCATAACATCAGCAGCTGTGTCTACCAATCGACCTTGGTTGAGAGCTGATATCAGGAAGACTGGGAACGGGGGGGGGGGGGGGGGGGCAGCTTAAATACACGTATGATTTACCACCACTGATGTGTAGTTATAAAAGGACATTGTGCATAAGTAGGGGAGAGGGAGGGTTGTAGTGTTATCCTTTATGAGAGGTATATCAACATAGTTATGAGATATGAAGGGATACTATCACTGTATGGTCTAGAAATGAAAAAAAAACTCCTCCAAAAGGAAAGTTAATGCAAGTTTAAGAACGAGTAATGCATCCGTTCATGTGCTTTTTTATATGTGTGTGAAATCAGAGACGGATTAATGTTATGAAAGAATGTGATGTGATAAGATTAAGCAGCTTATCTTTCCCTCTTTACCTGAGTCGCTCCGCTCTGGGGCTTCAGTTTTAACTCCAACACCTTTAGCACTGGACATACCTCTCATAGCAAGGTTCTGCACCTGGAGAGGAAGAGGAGGAGGAAGAGGAGGAAGAGGAAAACAGTGATGTGTTATGAGACAGTGTCAGATAAGGAACGAGTGTAGTGTGAGCTCAGTAAAAAAAAAGACACAACAACACAAACCTGATCGTTATCTGATTGGCTGCTGGAAGAGGAAGTCTGTGTCACTTCCTGTTGCTGTTTGCTGCTGCTGAGCCTGGGGCTGCTGGGTGACGGTTGCCACGGCAGCTGTTGCAGTGTTGCCGGGCATGAAGATGAGCTGTGAGGAGATGGGCGACCTCAGGGAACGGTTCACCTGCAGAGGACGGGACGCTCGTAAAGACACTAAACTGATATGAAGTAGTGAGAGAGTCTCAGCCTGCAGCTGTGAGGCTACAACAACACAGAGCATTAAATAGATAGAAGGAAGGAGGGATGAGAGGAAGGAAGGAAGGAAGGAAAGATGGAAAGAATGAAGAAAGGGAGGAAGGAAAGAAAGAAGGAAGGAAGGAAAAACAGACAAGAAGGAAGGAAGCAAGGAAAGATGGAAGCAAGGAAAGATGGAAGGAAGGAAGGAAGGAAGGAAGGAAGGAAGGAAGGAAGGAAGGAAGGAAGGAAGGAAGGAAGGAAAACAAGACGGTTCATTAAAAAAATGGAAGGAAGGAAGGAAGGAAGGAAGGAAGGAAGGAAGGAAGGAAGGAAGGAAGGAAGGAAGGAAGGAAGGAAGGAAGGAAGGACAGAAGGACTGAAGGAAAAGAAGACAGGAAAGAAGGAAATATGGAAGCAAGTAAGGAAGGAAGGAAGGGAGGAAGGAAAGAAAAAAGACAGGAAGGAGAGAAGGAAGAAAGGGAGGAAGGAAGGACAGAAGGAAGAAAGGGAGGAAGGAAAAAAGACAGGAAGGATGGAAGGAAGGAAGGAAGGAAGGAAGGAAGGAAGGAAGGAAGGAAGGAAGGAAGGAAGGAAGGAAGGAAGGAAAAGAAGACACAAAGGAAAGTGGGCCTGATTGAACCTCTCAGCGGGCCGGTTCTGGCCCACGGGCCTCATGTTTGACACTTCGCTCTAGAAGATGTAATCTGCCTCAACCTGATATAAAATCAGTGAGTAAACATTTCTCAACTGTGACGCTTCAGTGTTTAAAGTGTTTCCACACAGTGAAACTCACCCTCAGGTACATTTGTCCCTGCCCGCCTGCCGTCCCGCTCAGCAGCACCGATTGGCTGATTGCTGACGTTGCCGTGGCGCCCATAGGACGGCTGCTGGTACTGGACCCTGATCCAGATGTTACACTGGCCTAAAAAAAACATATAACATAAGCAACGGGTCAATTAGGGGATTTAAAAAAAAAAAACAGAGGTGTTATGGTGATTATGGTTGTCATGTGATAAGCAGCGGTACGTACAGCTGTGGTGCTGATGTTCTGAGAAGAGCTGCTGCTGGAAGGACTCGACTGACGGCTGGCAGCCAGCTAGAAAACATTTATTATCACAGTGAAATAAGGATGAGAGCCCTGCTGTTGAGGGTTGGTGTGAGCTTTTACTAGAGATGGTTCCTCTGGATTTATATAAGATAAGATAAGATAAGATAAGATAAGATAAGATAAGATAAGATAAGATATTCCTTTATTTTTCTCACAATGGGGAAATTTGCATTATCACAGGAGCAAGTGGACAGTAATAGAATATAAGAGCAGCAATAAGAAAAAGAATAAAGAAAAATAAGAACAATAATAGTAAGAAATATGTAGTAAAATAGTCGTGACATTATTTATAAGATTTACAAGAGTAATATTGGTATTGAGTGGTAATATATCTCACTTATATGCAAAAAAATAACAAAATAGACTATCTTGGACTCTTCCTCCATAATTTGGCATGAACTCTCATGAATCTAAACTCTGGTCCCCGATATATATTCTAATTGTTGTTGTTTTGTTTATTGTCTTTGTTGATATCGTTCTTTTTTTCGTCTGTTTTTGTTTTATTATTGTTGAAAATAAATAAAATAAAAACCTTAATAAATATATCTGGGGGGGGAAAAAACCTCCAGGCTCCAAAACAGAAGGAATCATTGCAACTGGAAACAATCTGCACATCTGTGACAGTCTAAATTCTTTCTATTAGTCATAAATAAATATAATTTCGCCCATATGAAGGTGCAGATTAGTCCCTGTGCACAGCTGGCATTTTATTCATTTTATTCATCTTATTTTATTAGTTTATTTCTTCGGGACAATGCAAATTAACATAGCACAACTCCAGCTTGTTACAAATGAGCTGCAGGATTGTTGATGTTCTGCATACAGAGATTAGAGCTAATTCTAATCTCCACATCTCACATCTAAAGCCATTAACCACCACACACTGAACTGCATGTTTCCTCTGCAGCTAAAACAGGTTTTTTGCAGAGTGAACCTGAAGAAAGCTGCAGGAAAAACATGTTTATCAGTCTAAATAAAGTCCCAGTACAGTCAGTTCAGTGTGTGGTGGTTATGGAGATTTGACCAAAACCAACCACATGGAAGTTTTTAGAGATGGAGGCTGAGTACATGTGGCTTTGCTGCTTCGGTTTATTAGACTGTCCCCATTTTATAATGTTCTCTGATTCCTGATTTATTAACTCTAATGTGTTTTTGCATGCATTTGTGACTTGTTTGTGAAAGTTGAATAAATCAACCTGACGTTAATTTAATGGCAGTATTTAATAAAACAACATGACATGCACACACCTTTACCTGTTGCACAGCGGCCAGGTTCTGCAGCTGGGCGTTGTTGATCTGCTGCTGCAACATCAGCTGCTGGAAGTACTGCGCTGCGTTGGGCTGC
>NC_084985.1:4014048-4024048 GCF_963691925.1 Scomber scombrus
TCCTCCTCCTCTTCCTCCTACCTCACACACACCATCCCGTCCCAGCACGGCCAAGAAAAAGCCCTCAGCTCCCCTCCAAAAAAAACACACATATATAACAACCAAGCTGTGCATCCAGTCCAGTTTAAACGCTGGCCTGTGCTGCTGTCTGATAGGGGGGAGGAGGGGGGGGGGGGGGTCTCGGTCTGTGTCTCTCTCCGTCCTTACCGTCACCGGTCCGGGTCTTCAGCCTCCTCCTGCACCGGCTGCCTGCAGAGCAACGAGTCGGAGCAGCTGCACGGTTCCCGGAGCTCCTTTGTACCGGTGTGTCGGTAGTGTGTTGCAGAGTGTGTGTGCTGCTTTGCTTTGCTTTGCTTTGCTTTGCTTTGCAGAGCAGCAGCAGAAGCAGAAGCAGCAGTGGTGCTTTTTTTTTTTTTTTTTTTTTTCTCAGTGTTTTGCATAAATTTGCAGCTGATGTGTTGTTGGAGGGCAACGCCTCCTTTTTTTTTTTTTTTTTTTTTCTTTTTTTTTTTTTCCTCTTCCACCTGCTCTGCCTTTTCCGGCGCAATGGAATGACGAACAGGCCTGAGAGAGAGAGAGAGAGAGAGAGAGAGAGAGAGAGAGAGAGAGAGAGAGAGAGAGAGACTCCCCCGGTTCCTCTCATCAGGGCCGGACCGAGCATTGCCACCCCCCCCCCCCCCCCCTCAAAAAAACCAATGTGCATGATTATCTTGATTTTATTTGATTTATGGATCTTAAAAATACACCAATATGAAGGGCCCCCAGCAATAAGAGGAATCATTTATTTACACAGTAACTCCATCCATAAGGGACAATTTTAGGATGCATTTTGGATGCATTTATTATAATAAAACATTTAATAGTGTTTGAAGTGAAACAATTTGGATAGATACACAGTTTTTAACCCCTCATCCCCTTCTAAATGTGCACGATTATCTTGATTTTATTTTATTTATGGATCTTAAAACACACCAATCTGAAGGGCCCCAGCAATAAGAGGAATCATTTATTTTCACAATAACTCCATCCATAAGGGACAATTTGGAGATGCATTGCCTATAATTAAACATTTACTGTGTGAAAGGATAAATACACAGTTTTCAACCCGCAACACATCCAAAATGTGCACAATTATCTTGATTTTATTTTATTTATACACCTTAAAAACACACCAATCTGAAGGATAAAATGTTAAACCAAAACCATAATGTGCTATTTATTATAATTTACCTTAAAAACACACCAATCTCTTGTTGTTCTTTCTTGTTCCTTTTTCTTTTTCTCCATTATATTGTAAACTGAATGACTCAATAAAAATAAAGTTTAAAAAAAAAAGAAAAAACACACCAATCTGAAGGGCCCTCAGCAATAAGAGGAATCATTTATGATCACAATAACTCCATCCATAAGTCACAATTTGGAGACGGGTTTCATAATCTTCTATAATAAAACATTTAAAAGTCATTGAAGTGAAACATTTAGACAGTTACACAGTTTTTAACCCCCAACACATCCAAAATGTGCACAATTATCTTGATTTTATTTTATTTATGGACCTTAAAAACACACCAATCTTAAAGGCCCCCAGCAAAAAGAAGAATCATTTATTTTCACAATAACTCAATCCATAAGTGACTATTTGGAGATGCACTTTTTTTATAATTAAACATTAAAAAAGCAACAATCTTATCAGAAGAGGGTCCAGGGTCTAGATATCTAGATAGATACACAGTTTTTAACCCTCATCCCATCCAAAATATGAATAATTATCTTGATTTTATTTTATTTATGGACCTTACAAACACACCAATGTGAAGGATCAAATGTTAAACCAAAACCAAAATGTACTATTTATCATAATCAATCAAATTTGTGAAGTCGGTGGTTCTCAAGGTGAGTTTAGGGAAACCTCAGTAACAATTACTCCATCCATAAGTGAACATTTGGAGATGGGTTTCACACACTTTCTATAATAAAACATTTAAGAATCCTTGAAGTGAAACATTTTGTGAACCACTGTGTTAAAGGATAAATACACAGTTTCTCAACAGCAGTCCTATGCAGGTATTTATCTTTCAAACTGTATGAGCTCAGTTTGTGATGCAGATACATCTCTAAGAATAAAAGAACTATATTAACCCTCCTGTTGTCCTCGAGTCAAGGAAGGAAAGGAGGAAGAAGGAAGGAAGGAAAGGCAGGAAGGAAGGAGGGAAGGGAGGAAAGGAGGGAGGAAGGAAAGGAAGGAAGGAAGGAAGGAAGGAAGGAAGGAAGGAAGGAAAGGAGGGAGGAAGGAAAGGAGGAAAGGAAAGAAAGAAGGGAGGAAGGAAGGATGGATGGATGGAGGAAAGAAGGAAGGAAGGAAGGAAGGAAGGAAGGTAGGAGGGAGGGAGGAAAGAAGGAAGGAGGGAGGGAGGGAGGGAGAAAGGAAAAGAGGAAGGTAGGAAGGAAGTAAATAAGGACAGAGGAAAGAAGGAAGGGAGGAAAGGAAGGAAGGAAGGAAGGAGGGAAGGAAAGAAGGAGGTAGGGAGGAAGGAAGGACAGAAGGAACGAAGAAAGGGGGATGGAGAAAGGAAAGAAGGAAGGAAGGAAAGAAAGAGAGAAGGAGGGAGGGAGGAAGGACAGATGGAAGGAAGGAAGGGAGGAAAGAAGGAACAGTCAAAACAGACGGGGTCAATTTGACCCGGGAGGACGACACAAAGTCTTTATGTGCCTTTAAATGTAATGTTAGTGAATTATTATAATTATAGCGCTTAATAAATGCTACATGATGACTGATATTGGCAGTGGCTCTTCAAATTCTGATGAATGGAATAAAATCTTTCACACTGTGTCTCGTTACATGATGAATATTTTTATTTAACAACATTATATCTGGTATGTACAATACAATAAAAACACAAGTAAAACAAAAGGGTGCATCACTGGTGTGGCACAGAGAAAAAGACTGTGTTTTAAAAAGTCTGGATATTCACACAGTTATACATCATCCGTTATACACTTTTCACTTCATGTCACATTACAGGAGTCAAATCTGTTGTTGTTATCATTACCCCAAAAAAACTGATCAACAGTGCCGCCGAAAAAACAACATCTTGTAAATATCAACCCGACTGAGTCTTAAAGAGCAAAGCATACGAACGATGGCTGTGAGGCTCCAGTCGTTACACTACATTCACTATGTGTAGTGGCAGAGTGCAGCTTCACACACACACACACACACACACACAGACACACACACACACACACACACACACACACACACACACACACACACACACACACAGAGGGAAGCTTTCACACTAACGACACAGTGTGAGTAACGAGTCGATGTATGCGTGCGGTGCAGAGAGGCACATATAGCAGACTCACAGTGAGAGACAGTCACTACATTTATTTATTTACACTGAGAAAAACATGAAAAACAGACAAAGTGTGATGATGAGAGGTTGATGTGATACTGCATGGTTAAGTTCAGAGCCACTAGGTCAATATAGAGTACTTATTGGACACTTTTTAGCCTTGTTCTAACCAGGCGGGGAGTTCTGGTCCTCTGAAATGAGGCCAACGCAGAAGTAACTTAAAACTGCATTCTATCAAAAGGCCACCAGGGGGCGACCGTTTTGGTGTCAAAAGGACTTCCGTCTCTATACAAGTCAATGGAGAATTCACCAACTTCTCACTTGATTTCTAACCTCAGTAAACGTTTTCAAAATGTGTTTATGGTCTCAATCGCTAGTTTAAAGCCTTCTTCAATGCAGTATGATGTTCATTTGGGACATTTTGGCCTCCCTGATTTTATATGTGACGATAAAGCAGGGTATGCATTAGGGCGTGGCTACGTCGTGATTGACAGGTTGATTGGTTCACAGGTTCAGGAGGGCGCCTCATGCTCCTCCTGATGCCCATATAAGTAGAATCCGTGTTTTTATTTTACCCAGCATGCACCTGAAATTTTCAAGATGGCGCTGCTCAGATCCGATACTATTGGCCTCAGACGACACCTGCATGTAATATTAGTTTTTGTCCTGTTACAACTGAATTTAGAGCTGCAACAATTAGATGATTAATTTATAAGTTGCAAACTATGAAATTAATCACAAAAGGAAAAGAAAAAAAGTACAAATTCTCCGATTCCACTTTCTCAAATGTAAATATTTCAGCTTTATTTATTCTTCTTTAATAGTGAACTGAATATGTTTGGGTTTTGGACATTTGAACCATTTTCTGACATTTTATGGACCAAACAACTCATCGATTAATCGAGATAATAATCAACAGATTAAGTCGGATGTAAAAACTGCCTTTGCAAAAATTGACCAGTTTGGAATTTTCACTTTGTTGCTAGGTAACACGACTCCATAGTAACTGACCTTTAGAATGTTGGCAGCGGTCACTATGGCAACATGAAGAGACAGAAAAAGGGGGACATCAATCCAAATAGAAACCTGACAGAAACGATCAACTATTAGCGGCTGTGAGTGCGATCTGATGATGAGGGAGACACAAAGAGATGGACATGAAAGAGAGGAGACACACACACACACACACACATGCACACGCACACACACACAGGAAATAAAAATGTGTCAAGGGAGTCTGAATTACAGCAACGATCATTATGCTGCTCCCCTCTACATGATGAAAATGTGCACCCCAAAAAAAAAAAAAAAAAGTCATCCCAAAACACGTGTGTGACCGCGATGGTCAACATATAAATAGTACTCTTTTTTTTTTGTTAAAAATACATATGTACAAATTAATACTACTCTCCTATTTTTTTGTACAGTGAGTGGAAGGTTGTACATGTGCATAAAGTAGCTGGTTATGGGAAGGAGAAGTGTGTTAGTCTGCTTTCAAATCCTACTATCACTTACTTTTGTGATACACTGCAGTCAGCTGTGTTTTAGGGTGCAGTAACATCCAAAAATGTAGGTTGAAATGTGAGTATTTACTCAGTTAATTCAGTTTATTTGGATTTGTGTTGACAGGTAACCGAATCCCTATTAGTTTATAAGGCTACAAGTCACTTATTTAGGGTTTAATTCATTGTAACAACCCAAATTAGCCTTTCCACCAATGTTGAGACCAGAGGAAACTAGTTGTAGATGTGATTGCGTCCCATCATCAGCCAAAGACCTGCACCTTTTTAACAGAAATTCAAATTTAGGTCTCACCAAAGAGAACATTTATGTGCTCTGTATGCAAGATTAAAGCATTTCAAATTCCATATTTAACCATCCTGTTGTCCTCGAGTCAAGGAAGGAAGGGAGGAAGAAGGAAGGAAAGGAGGGAAGAGGAAAGGAAGGGAAGGAATGGAGGAAGGAAGGAAGAAGGAGCGAGGGAGGAAGGAAGGGAGGAAAGAAGGGAAGGAAGGGAGGAAGGAGGAAGGAAGGAAGAAGGAACAAGGGAAGAAGGAAGGAAGGAAGGTAGGAGGGAGGGAGAAAGGAAAAGAGGAAAAGAGGAAAAGAGGAAGGGAGGAAGGAAGGAAAGAAGGAAGGTAGGACGGAGGAAAGAAAGAGAGAAGTAGGGAGGGAGGAAAGAAGGAAGGGAGGCAGGAAAGAAAGGAAGGAAGGAAGGAAAGGAGGTAGGGAGGAAGGAAGGAAGGAAGGAAGGAAGGAAGGAAGGAAGGAAGGAAGGAAGGAAGGAAGGAAGGAAGGAAGGAAGGAGGGAGGAAGTAAGGAAGGAAGGAAGGAACAGTCAAAACAGACGGGGTCAATTTGACCCGGGAGGACGACAAGAAGGTTAACACAATTCATTCAATTTTATCACCTCTCAAAACGCCTGCGTTTCACTTTTTAGACTTTGGGAGAAAAAAGGAAAAGCGACAACAACAAATCTTTGAGGTATTTCAAAAGCGTGATATCACAAGTAGAGGATAAGAAAGCATTTTAAATCCTTGTTAGACACAGGGTTGTTGTTTTTTTTTTGGCAAAGTTCAGTGTAAGTACCAAATCTGAAGGAGCAGGTGTGTGAGTGTGTTCATGGGACAGAAGCTGGGCCTTGCAGGAGAGGTTGAATACAACACTGAACACTACCGTGAGAGGAGCATACCACACACACCTCCTCCAGTGCAAACACAGCACGTCACTATCTTCCACAAATATCGCAATACACCAACGAAGCCAAGACTCCGACCATAATTGACCCTTCCGCTGTAAGAAATATGCATCTTAACGAGCTCTGACGCTTATATCCCCCCTCCGAAACAAATGTCTTTAAATCAGTGTCTCAAAACGAAGCCCTCTAAATCTTAAGCATCAGTGTAAATCACTTGTTAAGATAGATATTTGTTTTACAGTGTAGTCAACAAATAAATACAGTGTGCATGAATAAATAAATAAATATGATCTCAAAGTGCAGCATGGGTGAATTGACAGTATTTTGCAACAAACTACAAACATTAATTCACGCAATCACGACAGAATATAGAAAATATACTTTGTGTCGTACACTTATACACCACACATACTGTACAATGTTGGCCGTACATAAATCAGTAAAAGGTTTAACAATGCTACACATGGCTAAACTTTTTTTTTTAAAGACAAACATAAAGCCACATAAACGCACTGAACAGACAAAACATTTACTCCGAAATCGGCGAATTTAAGGTTTTTTTGGGGAAAAAAGTTGAATTTTTAGGTTTATTATTATCTCAATAGGTGTTTCCATGTTAGAATATATAGTATGTTAACATTTTTGTGTTAAACCTACAGCGCAGTTTTAAATCTTATTATTTAAGAGGCGTTATTAGTTCACAACACTGGCAAAATTGAAACGTTATGGAATAATTTAATTATAGAATTTTTAATATAATAGAAAATAATATTTTACTCACTACACACTAAATTGCGTTCAGTGCGTTTTGGGACTATATATAAATATGGACGTCACAACAGCTCCCCACACAAGTGAAGCCAAAACATCTGGTTTGCCCCCTGGTGGCTGGCTGCAGTATAGGTCATAAGCCCCGCCCCCTGGTGGCTGGCTGCAGTATAGGTCATAAGCCCCGCCCCCTGGTGGCTGGCTGCAGTATAGGTCATAAGCCCCGCCCCCTCCATGTTAACCAATGGGACATGAGCCAATTTTCCCCAAAGATGTTTTCTGTTATTTTAAGTCATTCTTATCACTCTGATGTTTGTCCAAGTGCTTATTTTTCTCCTAAGTTTGCTTGTAATTACTTATTTGACTCTGGCTCCAAATATTGTAACCCAAGCAAAATGGCCGCTCCCAGAAAGTTGATATTTTGGCTTCACTTTTACACAGCGGCAGAAAAAGCAGAGACACATCGTCCATATTTATATACAGTCAATATTTTGGGGCTTTAAGAGTCCTACAAAGGATTTTTTTTTTAAAGTGTTGGAACACATTCGTCATGTTAATATCCTGAAACACATGCGACAAGTTAACACATCTGACGGTTTTACTCTAATAACGCTGTATGTTCATTTTTAAAAGGAACCTGTTACCCTTTTTTCTCTGAGTGTTTTCCACACTGAGACACTGAACGTAGTTTTTGAAGAACCTGGTCAACAAAGTTAAGAGACAAATTCGGACTTTTTGTCAAATAACTAATAAAAAATGATGTTGGACGGTACATAATACTCCTGGCTAGCTTACCTATTATTGACAGGCATAAGCTAATCTATAACTAGGCTAACTGGCTAACTGGGTTCAATATTTTAGCCTCTTTCTCTCCATTTTTCACCAGTAAACTACTTAAAAATGTTATAATTCTTGCTAAAGTAGTCGTGTTTCTAGAGCTGCATCCAAATATTGATTTGCAAAACTTCAATATATTGGCTAACATGCTAACTTAGCATTGATTTTGTAGTCAAGAACGCCAGGGTTCAATATTTTAGCCTCTTTCTCTCAGTTTTTCACCAGTAAACTACTTTAAAATGTTATAATTCTTGCTTAAGTAGTCCACAACTTCAATATGTTGTTCACATTGCTTTAAATGCATCATACATCTTTGAGGGATTGAGGACAACCAGATTTACTTCCGTCAATTTAAAACCACCAATCGTGTATTTAAAAGTGAATGGTTTCATATTTTGGTTGCTATGACACTCTTTGTGTGGATGAAACATCTAAAAACTCACAGTATCATCTTCTCTGATTATCATAGAGTGGCAGTCACAGTCATTTCTCCCTCTGTGACCATTACAGATGAAAAATATATAATAGGTAACTGATGAAGAGAGTTATAGATATTCCACTAAAATGTTGTTTACCTGTCATTTATACAGTATTAGCACTTCTCCTCTTTAGTCGCCTCTTCTTAGTATCAGCTCCTATATCGTTTAGGCTGTAGTTTCTACATTAATTGCACATTTTTTTACCTTATTTATTGTAGCATCAGCGAGGCCAGATATAAGAAACTGCTCAGGTAAATACAGTTTTGATTGACTGAATTAATGTCAAGTGCTCGATGACTTAATATAACAGTGATTGTGGCTCTAATGGCTGCTCTATGGTGCTGATCCGGTTAACAAAGTGCATCTAAATAGAGAGTAACAAGTCTCTGTGTCTTCATCTTTGAGCAGCGGGGGGGGAAAGCTCACTAGCTCGGCTGAGTCTGGGAAGCATTACAACTCTAAAGTTTCTTCAGTGTATTATTAACTGGTAATTATATATATATATCTATACAAAAATTAAGTTCTATGTTAATATCATATATATTTTCTCTTTAACAGCGACAACAACAACAAAAAAATAAAGATGTACAGTTCATTGCACGTTACCCTACTCTCTATAAGTGTGGAACATTTTTTAGCCAACGTGTTTTAGTCTACAGGTGACAATCATTAGCATAAGACAAAGTTATGATTTTAACCAGCCTGCAATATGTTTCCCCTCCAAATATTGGTTGAGTAAAGCATAAATTCATACGTTTTTTTCCTTAATAAAGTTTCTTTCTGGTGCAGGTTCAATTTTTTGTGATTTGAAATAAAGATTAAAACTGAGCACCAAATACAACAATTAACCAATTAACCAATTAACCAATTAACTTTAACAACTAAGTTAATAAACAGTTAATAAACTTACGATGGCTTGTCGCTGCTAATTTTACCGCCCTTGAATTTTAACAATCTTTTAATTTCTTGTGTTTTAATCGACCAGGCGGCGGTTACAGTTTTAGTACTTTGGCATTGCTAAAAAAAAAAAGGTCTGCTGTTTGTCAGCTTGTGTTCGAACATAAATCTAAAAAAAAAAAGAACTAAATCCCTTCTTTAACCTTCCTGTCGTCCTCCCGGGTCAAATTGACCCCGTCTGTTTTGACTGTTCCTTCTTTCCTCCCTTCCTTCCTTCTTTCCATCTGTCCTTTTTTCCTCCCTCCTTCTCTTTCTTTCCTTCCTCTCTCTTTCCTCCCTCCTTCTTTACTTCCTTCTTCCTTTCCTTCCTCTCTTTCTTCTTTCCTCCCTCCCTCCCTCCTTCTCTCTTTCTTTCCTCCCCTAAATTCCTTCCTTCCTTCCTTCCTCCCTTCCTATTTTCCTTTCTCCCTCCCTCCCTCCTTCTTTACTTCCTTCCTCCTTCCTTCCTCTCTTCCTTCTTTCCTCCTCCTCCTTTTCTCTTTCTTTCCTCCCCCTAATTCCTTCCTTCCTTCCTTCCTTCCTCCCTTCCTATTTTCCTTTCTCCCTCCATCCCTCCTTCTCTCTTTCTTTCCTCCTCCTTCTTCCTTCTTCCTTCCTCCTTTCCTTCTTCTTCCTCCTCCCTCTTTTCCTTCCTTCTTCATTTCTTCCATCCTTCCTTCCTCCCTCCTTCCTTCCTTCTTTCCTTGACTCGAGGACAACAGGAGGGTTAAACATGACAGCAATGAATAAAATAAAAACAACACATTTTCCATACCACTAGATGACCCTACAGTTATATTGCACTAATATATCCATTATAATGCCTATAAAAAAAAAAAGGAAAAAAAAGAAAAAAGGAATACCTTAATTTTAAAAAGCGTACTATCCAGGTCACCTCCCTCACTTTGTAATGGACCTGAATA